>NW_026054598.1:0-166335 GCF_022478715.1 Daldinia decipiens
TATGGTCGCACACACCCATTTTACATAGCATCATCCACTTTTAATACAAGTCATTCCTTTTCATCATCAGTTTCATCATTTAAAAGTCCTTGATACCAGGTCTAATAAGGCTTGATCCAAGGCCAAGACGTTTAAGTCTTGTTCAATACTTTATAAAAAATACCAATTCTTGTTCATTAATAATTAAATTAATAATTTTAATTTTTATATTATTATTTTAATTAAATATATAAATTTATAACTTATATATACGTATTAAATTTAATTATAAATATATTAATTTTTATTTATTTAAATTTTATATTTAATTAAATATAAATATTATAATACGATTAAATAAAACTATAAATTTATTAAAAAACGATATTAATCCTAATATAAATTAAATAAATGGTGGCATATCGGACTATTTCACATAAAAGTAGATATGCTATACGTTTAATGGATTTTTATTGTACGTTTAAAGTTACTAATGATAAAATCTGCCGAAATGATGCATATTCCTGATCTGACGATCTACCCTTACCCACTGTTAACAGAAAAGTGGATTACAAATGCATGATACACACTTATGTAGATCAGATCTATTAGCCCTAGTTTCCTTAGTACATATAGTACCTAGTACATATAGAAGATGTGTAGGTACATAATGAGAGACAATAATAGGATGTTATTAGCCTGGTACCTAGGTGGTATACACTATTGTAATTGTAAGGAACCTTACATGGTCCAGCGGGGTCAAGTAACCTAACCTAGTGGGCATCGCACTTTCGACTATTTATACCCTCCATTTCCATATATTGACTGAAGTCTACCTATATGTTTAAAGCTTACCTAGGTATCTGCTATTAGACTTAAACCCCATATTCCTGATAGTACTTCAATAATTGCGAGTAAACTATGAACACCTAGAAGAACCTAGTTACACATATTCCTCAATGAATTTATCAATACCCAACCTCTCCGAAGCGGTAGTCATTATCCCGCTACCGCTCTCGGCGATTCTGTCTTCGACATCTTGGAAACAGCTTATCGTCCCTGGCGTCCTCGCATATGTAGGGTTATGCAGAGCGTTACGCTACCGTCGCGAGCATGCTCTACGCCGAAAGCTTGGATATACCGACCGCTCCTCGTTCTCACGCATGACAGCTGTTGAAGCTCAGCAGGTCGTCAAGTTCATGGCCACGTGGGAGATGCCGCTCTTACACTTCTTGTCTTTGGAGTTTGGACTCTTCAAGGTGGGTTAGGCGGTTTTGAAAATCACTAAGATGAGATACCGCATCTTTGTTCCATCCTTCCGGGTTTTTTGGTGATATTTTACTAACGCCAGCACGGGAATCTATTAGACGTACGGTGTCGAAAGCATAAGTCGTTTACTTCTTGGCACGAGAAACTTGACAGATCCGGTTAAGAGCCCCAAGAGGTAAGAATTATTTGATATTCCTATATGGGAGTGTACTTGATACGATGATCGGGTATATACCTGTTATCTCTGAGTACGTCGCACAACTCTGTAGCAGAAAGGGGCATATACTACCTATCCATATAGAATAGCAAGTCACTAAATAGTAGTCTACAGATTCGAGGATACATCAGCTTTAATCGGCGAGTTCATGCTAAACCCTCCCACATCGGAGCGAGCCATGAAAGGCTTAGCCCGGATGAACTTCCTTCACAGCAAGTACGTTAAGGAGGGGACCATCTCCAACGCAGATCTGCTATACACGCTATCTGTGTTCATATTAGAACCGCCGCGCTTCGCACGCCTGTACGAGTGGCGACCTATGAATGATATGGAATACTGTGCGTACGGCGTCTTTTGGAAGTCGGTAGGCGACGCTATGGGTATCGAGTATAAGGGTCTCTTGACATACGCTGAGTCGGGATGGCGTGACGGCATCGAGTTTGCCGATGATGTCGCGGCTTGGGCTCAGGCTTACGAGGTCCAAGCTATGAAGCCTAGTCTCGTGTGCGCCAAGCCCGCCCGGGCATTAATTCCTATGATAACATATTGGGTGCCATGGTTCGCGAGGCCTTTTGCAGTTGACATCGTGATTAGCCTTCTCGGTGGCAGGGTGCGCGAGGCATTTATGTAAGTTGACCCCCTATTTTCTTACTGGTTCTGTACTGCAGTATGGCTACAGTATAGGTGGTGGCGTTTAAGCCGCACGCTTATCAGATCATATTCCCCCCCCCCCCTCTCGGTATCATGCAGCTATGATTAACCGATTTGCTCTCTTGGCAGGTTACCCGAGCCCGATACCACGGCCGTCGCAACCGTATACTCCATTCTCACGCTCCGACGTTTCGTGTTGCGATACCTAACGTTGCCGCGCTTCTTCGAGCTTAAACGATTGGGCGACCCTGATCCAAATACGGGCCGCATTGCGCAACCTATTCCATACGGGAACTATCCCTTCTATGTCAAACCGACGCTGTGGAACCGTTGGGGACCTGTGGCGTGGGCTATCTGGCTATACGGCGGCAAAGTACCAGGAGACAATCCCGAAGAATATATGCCCCAGGGATATTTGTTTTCAGACATAGGCCCTAAGAACCGCATGGGCCTAGGGATTCAAGAGGTGGAGGCCGATACCGAAAGAATCAAGGCTAGCAGATGGACAAGATGCCCTTTTTAATGAAGTAAATGGCCGTGTTTGCTTGTGGATCTTAGAAACCGGTTACGACAATACTCGAGACAATACCCGAGACAATACCCGAGCTTTAGAAGGACCTACGCAAAGTGGCATCGAGACATAAGTAGGTAAATATATTATATTATCAATAATTGCTTTGCCAGCTAGCAAAACTGTACATAATGAGGCAAAATATTGGAACCCTATTTTTACCATATTTGGAGGATGTCGCTACGTCTTAGTCTCATATACCGAATGCTTTTTTTCAGTAAAAACAACATGAATGGACAATAAGATATTGCCTTCGAAATTGAATGCTTAGGAGGTACATAGGCTAATACATACATGTAGCACACCTACCTAGGTACCTATTGACTCCATGTATATTGTGGGGCAACCTGAATTTCTAGCACTCATCCTAACAGAAACCCTCTATACAAGGGCCTTTTGCCAACAAAGTTGTCACAGCCCGCTTGGCACAGCGGTAATGCGCCTCACTAGTATTGTCAAAATACTACTAAGGAAGCTATGAGGAGATGACTGGTTCGACTCCAGTAGTGGGCATTTTTTTTGGCTTACTTTTTCGCATTTTGCTAAGGTTATAATTGCGAGATGTAGTAGGTATTCCTAAATTTTTATCCCCTCTCTTTACCTTAGGTAGGTATGTACATACCGAAGGTATCTAATCTACCTTAGGTACATGTACTTAATGTCGTTATTCGAATCTGTTTTAAATGTGACATGATGGCGGTTCTTTTCTTTTACACCGGCTTTTACTTTTTACAACATCGCTATTATTAATACCACACCATTCTTCGAAAAGCGATAAGATTACCCGATTGATCCTATTTAACATGTAGCCTTTCATGTAAAACCTCAATCAAGTATCAGTTTGGAAGTCATGATATTGGAGGGGATAGAACAACACGTACATATCTTACTTATAGAATAACGATAAGGTAGGTAACTTGAAAATTCGGTAGATTCGACACGGCCGATAGGACTCACATGCGATCCCCGCGTTAAGTTCCCGAGAAACTCCATCGGAACAGACCAAACCCCGCCTACGGCTAACATATGCTAGGTACCTACTCTACGAACAGATACATACCTACCTATAAAGACATGCATGTACATGTACGTATTATGCACGCGAAAGACCAGGCTGAAAGCCACTGGTTATTAAGGGGGAGAGGACCGGCAAGGAAGGGGGGCTCGGCTTTAAAAATAAACTCCCTTAGAAAGGGAAAAAAAAAAAAGAAAGAAAGAAAAAGAAAAGAAACGATGCCGCACAAGCCGGGCCTGTCCTATGCAATACAACAAATCGGCCCCATAAGAAACATTCCATGCTAACTAAAAGTTCGGTCTTAAGTGGAACTAGGAACGGGAGCGGGATCGGGAACGGGAACGGGATCGGGATCGGGAACGGGAACAGGAACAGGAACAGGAACAAATAGCTTCTTAATAAGTACACCTAAATATATGCGGTCAAGATACACGTGTACAACCAGGCAATGCAGTCATGTTCAACAGTTTCTAGAGGCGGTGTGCGTGTCTTTTTTATCTCCGTCTAACTGTGCTCTATACATACCTACCTATGTAGGTATATACAGGTCTACGTGGGGGAAGGTTAAAGAGATAAGTCGTTCGTTTCATTGCTTCCTTGGGTAATCCATGGCAATTATTATGCAAACTAAAGTCGTAGCGGCCGAGGCCAACAGGAAAGTCGTAAATAAATCCTCGAGATTGGTCATCCTGTACGACCCGTGAATCATCGAGGGCTCTTCTCCGGCGATTATGGCAGGGATAGTTCGGTTTCGGTATCAGAAATATGACAAGCACAACGTGGCATGGTAGACAGTTCTCTTATGGGCAGCTTGATGTAAGCTTGTTGACATAACTATGTGCTCCAATAGGAGACAGCAATTACTATGTGGGAGATACCGTCAGACCACTCGGAAGGAGGTGATAGATACTTGTTTGGCCTGCTCGAGACCCCAGTGGAATCCTAAGGAGAGGGGGGCAAATTCTTCCAGGCCAGCTGTCTTCTCCAATCTCCAATTCGAGAGTCTTTGGTCTCATCTCTGCATATCTAGACATCATCGATGTAACTAACACGCATAATTCGTCGGTCCTTATACCCAACGTGCATGTTGCGTACCTATGTAGGTACCTATATTGTATTGCTGCTCTAGGTATCAACCAATAGGTAACTTAATGTAGTTCAATGGGCTTTTCTATGTATTATGATCCCAGTACATAAAACTCAATATGTCGTAATGTATACATAGTAGAGTCGGGTACTAGGTACCTAGATATGTACGTATGTATTATGTATGTATGTAAGAGCTTCTTCCCCTGTAAGTCATAGCCAGCATCGACACATATGCGGTTCGGCCCCTTCCCTGCTGCCAAACGTCTTACCACCAACAATATCACTGGCTTATCCATCTTCTTTCGCTTCTAGAGAAGTTCGAATTCTTCTTCTTAGATGACCCCTGTTATATTCTTGTAATCGAACGAGACTCGAACATTATAAACCTTTGAAAGCATATTTCATATAATTTGGAGTTAAAGGCTTGGATGTTGTTAGATATTTTTCACTTACACGAACGGGGAACTATTTAACCTAGTCGGGAGAAGTACAACGTGTAGCTAGCAACATGTCCGACCCATCTGCCAAGACACCGGCGACAGCGTTGGGTACGGCTACTACGGGTGCTACCGCTGGGCCAGTAGTATCTCCAGCAGCAGACGCTCCCTCGTCCCAATATCAGATATCACAGACTAGTAGTCCCCATATTCTTCCCGCGTCGCATTGGGCTCATTTACCAGTATGTTAGGAACGCGCTTCAAGTTACTATAAGAGAAAATGATTAGTTAAATATCGGTTTAGCCCGTTAACGTGCGCGAGGATGATGATTCTTCCTTTGAAGATGCCGCCAGCTCGACCGCATCCTTAACTGCTAGTATCCTCGAGTATCGGACTGTTCATGGTCGCACATATCATAGCGAACGCGGTAACGCGTTATCCTGGTAAGAACCACTATGGCATGGCAATACGAGACTCACCGGTGCTGATGTATATTGAAGGGGCCCCAACGATGCTATTCACGATGAGTCCATGGATATCTTGTAAGTTCCAATCTTAGTCATATTCTTACTCATATAAAAATAAATCCGCTCAACCTTGATCTTTAGTCATCATACCGCGACGATAATGCTGGATGGGAAAATCCTTGCTGCTCCTCTTAGTGACGACGTTCAAGTGAGCAAACCCATTATACGGGCGTCTTGTGACTTACACTAAACATACTGTAGAAAGTATTAGACGTGGGTTGCGGTACTGGTGAGTTCTACGAAATGATATAACGGATAGTCTAGTTGCTCAAAAGTTAACAATTAACTAACAATTTTCTTAGGGATATGGGCGATGTAACTATTCAGGATTTCTAACAACAGTCACTACGAGCTAACACGATCCAGTGATTTTGCTGATCAGTATCCTAACGCCGAAGTGATCGGTGTCGACGTTTCACCGCAGCAGCCGCAATGGATCCCGCCTAACCTAAGATTCGAGGTTGACGACGTAACACAGCCGTGGACGTACGAGCCTAATAGCTTCGACTATATTCATATACGTTGGCTAGTGGGTGCTATTCTAGACTGGTACGCCCTATTCAGAGAAGCCTACCAGGCCCTAAAGCCCGGCGGATACTTGGAGAGTCAGGAATCTTCGTGTATGATCACGAGCGACGACGGCACAGTTAAAGACGGGTCCCCTCTAGATCAGTGGAGCAAGGTATTTTCAGAGGCTGGAAAGAAGACAGGTCGCACGTTCAACGTTATAGAAGATGACTTGCAAAGGAAAGCGATGGAGGCTGCGGGCTTCGAAATCACTTATGAGACCGACATCAAGGTACGTGCTGGGGCGCCGATATGAAGATTTCATTCGCATTACTAAATGAACATTCCGTTTATAGACCGCATTAAGTGGGTGGCCGCGAGACGAAAAACTTAGACAGATTGGCTTGTACACCGGGCTTGCTGTAGGACAGGACATTGAAGGTATGATATCGGTTTCTAAACGTCCCGGGTCGTCTTATTATTGATTCTTACTTCTCCCGTAGGATTCTTGACTTACTTGTGGACTATGGTCATGGGCTGGACCCCGTCGGAGATCCAGGTCTATGCTGCACATCTACGACGCGATATGCGCTCGCCTGATGTACACGCCTATTACCCTACGAGAATAATGGTTGGTCGAAAACCTCTGACGGCAGGGACTACCTCGTGACGACTACATGTTTATATATTTCTTCTATATATACGTGTAGTCCCCAAAGGCTTCTTTCTATACGGCATTTATTCATTTGAATAGAATGGAAAGCAGATAAGCGCATAGGTAACACGGGAGCCAGCAGATATCGAATACGCTGGATACGTACCTAACCTGAGAATCCCGGAAACAGTCTGGTGGCTGTTTTATTGGATGATGAAGGATTTCTTCCTTGTATAAGACATAGCTTCCGAATGGAAAAAAAAAGTTAAAAAAAAGTTGAAAAAAGTTGAAAAAAGAAAAAGCAAAAAAACCTATAACGAAACGTAAAGTATGAATCTAACCTCTGTTCTGATACATCAAGACTCGTTAAATAGTGGCTGGTGGTGAATAGCCATATCTAGAGGCCGATCCGTACAGTTGTAACTTTCCACGAGCACATGGCAACTATATAATGCATCATGTAGTGGAATTATATATTCCGTCACCCCAAGTCTCATGTAGAAAATACATGTAGAAAATACATGTAGAAAATATGTACATGTAGAGAATTACCCCACACAAATGCTTCTTCCCTTCTTCGACCCCGACAAATACAATTCCAAGACCTTTTTATCATTTAGCCTCTAACATAAACATAACAACTATCTAAATCTTCAATTATTTGAGCACACCTTCATTCGACTCACAGAGTTGACAAATACACCACTTCTCACTTCACGCAATTTCTCTCAGCATATCTCCTACGGTGTATGCCCTTTCGAAACTAACATATCAAAGTCAAATCGAGAGCATGGAATCACAGACTACCGCCAATCAAGCTCAACCCCAGCTTGGAGTGCTCCTCCAGGGCATCGGCAAACTAGTAGAAGCAGCGCTCTCGTCAAATAGCGCTATAGTGCAGGATCATAGCGTTAAATCCAATAGTACCTTACTTCGGTCTCGTCAATCCGAGTTGCTTAAGGAATTTAAGGATATGATGCTTGCGATTCAGAATAGGGCATCCAAGGCGATCTACGAGGTGGAGACGAAATTGGGTTCATTGGAAGACTTGCCTGGTGTTAATCCGGGAAGCGAGCTGAACCACCTACTGGGATGCACGCTCCTGGGTCGTAGACCGAGCTACAAACTTCGCGATTCTGTCCACGGCATGCCCCGTCCACAGCTGATCACCTACGATGAAGCTAACCCGATGCTGCCCCAGAAATTTGGGGATCCTATCTTGGCCTTGCAACCTACGTTGCGAAACGTCTGGGTAATCCAGCATGCTTATGCAAAGCTACTAAATCACAAAGAGGTCCTTATCCAGCGATATCTTGCCGCAGCAGACGAAAGTGCAGTAGTGAGCCGTAAAATATCTCGCGAGTACTATGAAGACCTCAGCTTAGGACAGTTGCCTTCAAAGAACAAGCTAGGCAACTTGCTTGATGTCAAGCACTCGTCGTATAACCATGCGACACACGATCTACAGATCGTCCTCGCCTTCAGGGAACTTGATGGTAGCCTCAAGTATGTGGAGGCTGTGAAAGGAGATCCGGTGGACATAGGAAATGACGAAGAGAATGGACAATACCTGGTCCTACCTGTTGCTGAGGCAAGCATCAAGAACCTCTACGACGCATATAGGTCTCTCAGAAAGGCGACTTCAGAACAGCGTCGAGCTACTAAGGATAAGGAATTTGCGGCCAAGCTACCGGTGGACGAGATGGACGAGCTCCAAAAGCAGTTCAGTTCTACCGGGAGTGGGCTTCTTAATGAGACGAACGTCGGTAGCACTAGGAAGCGTCGCCGAATGGTGGACGATGACGGCGAATGAATAGTTTAATCTGAAGGATACGTGAGAGTATTTCTGGCTTTCGTATATCTACCTACCTATCTTACACATCTTGAAAGTATTTAAGAAATTTCGTTAAGAGTGTTCCACAGGATGCTAGCTAGGTACAGTACCTAGGTAAATATCAGGTGGCAGAGGTAAGAGGCGTATTATTTCATATTAGTGAATAATAATTAGGTAGCACCTGATGCAACGGCATGGTGCCCATCGCGTCAACAGCTAGCTGGTGGACCGGGGTTGTTTGATTGGGGCAATCTAATTTCCTCGATAGGAAGGACGGTCAAGAAGAGAGCGGGAACATCGCGATAAACATTTTATTAGTGTCGTGGATATCATGGAAGGATTTAGAGGCGGAAATTATCATATTCGTTCACCGGGAACATATGATGCGGGATAGAGCTGAGGGTAGACGAGGCAAGACAATGCGAATCGAATACCTAATACCTACCACAGGAATGCAAGAATACAAGAATACAAGAATACGCGATGTGAAAGGATGGGATGTAATAATACGATAGGCGAGTGCGGTGCGGGGTGTTATAAATATGATATCAAAGGATACCTATTATCTAAAGATATCATTCTATATAATGCCTCAAGTTAAGCATTAATGTCGCCGTTTTCTTCCAAGCCTCTCTATTCGAGAGGTAAGCTGAAAAACGACAGCCTCAATCCCTCCTATCCCTCCTATCCCTCCTATCTCTCATCTCTCTCACTCGGTCAAGGGTCAGGTACCAGCCAAACCCAAGCTAATGCAAGCTGGCTAGCTGGCTAGCTGCCCAGCTTACCGAGTTGGTACTGCGCTGTAGATAATCCTTGATTGCGTGCTTATGCCGCACGCGTAGCGCGAGTACAAGTACGGCCGTCTTGCCAGTCGTGTGCCCTTTGTTCTTATGTTGTTAGTCTGCTAGTTCCTTTGACAGCATCTTCACGGACTAGTCCTTCTAGTCCTTCTAGTCCTTCTAGCCACCTCCCGCAAGCGCCATGTCGTCCATGCCGTCCCTCAGAAGTATCGCGGCCGCTGTCTTGCAGTTAGGCTTCTTGGCGCACCCGGGACTCGCGAGATCATGCGAACGAGTCCCTAGGTTGGGCGCTGTCGCGTCTGAGAGCTCTGTCTGCTCTAAGATTGGGACCGGCCTACTTCAAGCCGGTGGAAATGCTGCTGATGCCCTTGTCGGCACTGTGTTCTGCGTCGGTGTCATCGGCATGTACCACAGTGGCATTGGCGGTGGCGGTTTTATGCTTGTTCGTGGTAGCGATGGGAAATACGAGTACATCGATTTTCGAGAGACGGCCCCGGCCGCTGCTTATGAGGATATGTACGAGAATAACACCGACGCTAGTTTATATGGCGGCCTGGCAAGGTAATCCCAACTCGGCCTAGATGGACACTTAATACCCCTGTCTCTTAGAGGAATTGTGGTGCTAACAGAGCTGTAGCGGTGTTCCTGGAGAGCTTAGAGGGCTAGAGTATCTGCATAAAAACTACGGGAAGCTCCCGTGGGCAGACGTGGTAAAGCCGGCTATCAAGGTCGCTCGGGAAGGCTTCGAGGTAACAGCAGATCTCGTCAAGTATATAGCATCCGCAACGCCAAATGATTTTCTAAAGGATGACCCAGCCTGGGCAATCGACTTTGCCCCGAAGGGTTATATTGTCAAGCTAGGCGAGACCATAACGCGCAAACGCTACGCCGACACGTTGGAAGTCATCGCCAACGAGGGTCCGGATGCATTTTACACCGGCGCTATTGCTAAGGCGACAATAGCAGCGCTGCAAGGAAAGAATGGAACCATGACGCTAGATGATTTGAAGAACTACACAGTTGCGATTAGGAAGCCTTCTGAAATCAAATACCGAGGCTATAAGCTCACAAGCATCAGCGCCCCGGCAAGTGGCGTGGTAGCGCTCAGTGCGCTGAAAATCGCTGATGGCTATGAGGGGTTTGGCGATCCTGCTGCGGTCAACTTGACTACTCATAGACTGGACGAGGCTATCAAATTTGCTTATGGTCAACGATCCGAACTTGGTGATCCTTCCTTCGTTGAAGGGCTTGACGAGTACCAGGAGTCCATGATTTCTGATGCGACCGCTGCTGAAGTACGCTCCAAAATCTCCGATTTCAAAACTCAGAACGTCTCGTACTATGACCCTGCCGGTCTCGAGAGCCTCGATACTCCGGGCACAAGTCATATTGTCGCCGCCGATAAGAGCGGCTTAGCTATCAGCCTTACGACAACTATTAATTTGCTCTTCGGATCCCGTTTGATTGTACCTGAGACCGGTGTCATTATGAACGATGAGATGAATGACTTCTCTATTCCCAACTCGAGTAACGCGTTTGGCTACATACCGAGCCCGGCAAACTTCGTTCGTCCGGGCAAGAGACCTCTATCCTCGATCTCAGGGACTATAGTCGAGACAGCCGATGGCAAGTTGTATTTCGTTATAGGATCCGCCGGTGGTAGCCGCATCATCACAGCCACCATCCAGAATATTCACCACGTACTCGATCAGAATTTTACGACAGCCGAGGCGCTGGCTGCACCCAGGCTACACGATCAGCTCAGCCCTCCTCAGACCTCCTTCGAGTACTCTTACGACAACAGCACCGTCGCGTACATGCAGTCGCTAGGCCATAATGTGACTTGGGTGGCACCGGGTCAGAGCACAGCGCAGGGTTTAAGATTACTGCCGAATGGAACTTTCGAGGCGGCTGGGGAACCACGGCAGGTTAACTCGGGTGGCTTCGCCGTATAAGAATCTTGGGGTCAGCACTGTAATTTATGAGATGATCATTATGTTAATATGATATCCTTGATATCCGACCTGTATTGATTGTATCTCAAAATCTCTACCCCTATGCCAAGTTGGTAGCTTCCACTAGCTTGTCGTCGACCATTGAAAATAGCAAATATTATTTACTTGACTGGATATTTTACTTGCCTCTTCATGCGGGTAATTCCTCATCCCTAGCATTCCGTGCCACTTGTCGTGCTTTTAATATCTTACCTTCCCTTTGGCAAGCCTCTTTTAGTACCTTAGCCAATAGTAAGCAGATAGAAATATTAGTACTTACATAGGTACCTAGGTATCTACCTAGGTTAGAAGACTAGGTTAGGTTAGTGTACTCTAGACGCCAAGTTTTTCAACAATTCGAAAAACTCTCCAGGCAACGTGGACAATAATCAACCACACTTGGCAAGTATAATGAGCTATAGCCGCTTCACTCCAACATGTCACCGTAGCCCGTAACTAGTTGAAACTCAAAAACTGGCGGTTAAAGTTGATTTGATCATTCTATCTCATCGTCACTACTAAATCTACTCTCACCCCCTTTTGGCAACCTTCACTGCCCTATTCTACTAGGCAAACCCATCGATGGCTATGTTCGCCTAACGAAGTAAAGCAATGATTATAAGTACGCGTATGGTGCCATTTAAGGGGTATAATTGACGCAGTTCAGAGCTAAGAAACGCGAAACACGAACCGCGAATCTTCAACCTCTGGTGACTTACACCAGTCCGTAGTACTCGGCAAACGGGTCATCGGTCTGGTTCATCGGATTCCACTCCATGAGATTTCGCACCCTCTCGCTTTCGCTCCTCCCGTACAGATGCTCAACCCAATTCAGGGTCATATCCGTGCCGGCGCTGACTCCCGAGCTGGTCCAGATATCCCCATCGACGACCCACCGGGCTTTGGCGATCCAGTTGACCTTGTCCGCGTGTTCGACCGATTTGACCCAGTTAAAGGCAGCCTTGTTCGTAGTGGCATTCTTTCCCTCGAGCTTGCCGGTACGCGCCAAAAGCGAGGCGCCAGTGCACACGCTCATCAAGTAGTCGAGCTTAGGCTCCTGCTCGATGCGGCTGCGGATCCAATCGACGTGGGGCTGCGTTCCGTTAATGTTGCGGGTGCCGAACCCTCCCGGAACGAAGAGCACGTCGAGATCCGGCGGGTTGTCGAAAGTGTGCGTTGGGAGAACGAACTCGGTGAAGTTGGGCGACGCCGACACAGCGCCCATGCCGCTGCCCACGCCGCCTATGATGGTACGATCCACGCTGATCGGCTCCAGGTCCGTCGATAGCAGCGATAGCGTCAAGTTATAGTTCATGGAGACCAGATTTAGCACACCCAAAGGTCCGAAGACGTCTATAGATGTGAAGGCCGGGAACAGCACGTAGCCGATACGAAGGGGTGCTACGGTATCGGGTTAGCTAGAGCGAAACGCGCTGTTGTCCACCTAATAATAGGCAGAGGCAGGTCGATGGCAAAGACGACTTACCAGTTATGTTAACCATGATGGGCAACGTGATCCGAGTTCCGTTTTCTTTAGTTTAAGCAGAGTGAGACGTTGCTAATACGGCATCGATAGATGTTTATATACAAGGTAAATAAGTTGACACAATGACTATCGTGGTAGCCTAGAATTCCGTGCATCGTGGGACAATTAGTCAATTAATCCGAGACATATCGGAGAAAGCACTTTTGAGAAGATATAGGACGCAGGGATTGTAAATGAGATCATTCGTGAGCCGCACTTTAATTGCAGGTGTATGCCGGCATCCATGGGGCATCCTTTGTGTTGATACCTTCTTACTATAGCGTTAAAGGATGCCGCATTGGCCCTAGTTGGGGAACGTTGTCTTTACCGACTCTTTGGCTGGACATGCCCACTCCATTAAGTTCATAATCCATGGATCGAATCCATAGAGTCCACGAACGTGACAGGAGTGACTAATCCTTTGCATATGTTGATATCGATCTACAGCTTTCGTATAGTCTATTGACTCCGAACTAGATCGGAGAGAATTAGGAGAATTGAGCTATATCTTATGTCATGTCATCAATGAGAGTTGAATCCAATGGTGATAGTTTCACTTAAATCCTATGAATTAAATCTAACTACCATGCGTATAAAGTCGAGACAACGATAGATACTATAATCCTTGTCGATTGGCAGTGGGTTATTAATGTAATTTTAAGTATCGTGTTCTACGAGGATAGCTATTATGTGGATTGTGAAGTTACATGGTCTGATATGGGAAGATCTTCTATATTGAGATTTCCCCACGATTGAAGATGCATCAACTAACACTCAACTTGACTTGAGTTATAACTAAGCCGACAGATAACCTGCTCCTTCGCAGCAAAAGTCCCTCCTTGGCAATTTATAAACACTCTTTACAAGGTTGCCAACGCAGTGTAATTATTGTGTCTTCAATCTATGGTTGGTATAGTAGGTACTTTAGTAGGTAATTAATTATATCGTCTAAGATATGACAGTTCAGGTTTGAGTATGGGTTGCCTTGGCGTTAGAAATGTATTATATCATCATGCTCGATCGCATTTAATAGAACGGGTTGTGTCTTCAGTACCTTGTACGAAGACCAAACACCCCCCACTAGGTCCAGCCCCCCTCACATCGGCGCCTCCAATGTATTATTGTACGTCTCAGAAGAGCAACGGTCTGCGACTAAGAAGCTGAAAATCTACAGCCCACTCGATAGGACGACGAGCATTCAGTATAGAAAGGAGAACTTGTAGGCGGGTCAAAGGGTAGTCTTTCGTAATTACCCAATTCGCTAATCTCGGTTTTAGTGGTGGATAACATTCCTCCAAGGCCGTCGAGATCTCTTGCGGGGAAAGTCGCTATCGTGACAGGAGCGGGTTGCGAAGGTGATGGCCTTGGTAACGGTCGAGCAATTTCGATTATGTTGGCCGAGGATGGAGCCTCTGTCGTGTGTGCGGATGTGCACCCCTCGTGGGCTAAACGCACCAGCGCCATGATAGAAGCAGAAGGCAAAGGTGAGAGTATTAGCTGCCAGGGCGACGTTACGAAGCCTATCCATTGCCAAAACATTGTAGATGCGGCGCTGTCCAATTTTGGGCGAATTGA
The DNA here is from genome assembly GCF_022478715.1 of Daldinia decipiens. Lineage (NCBI taxonomy): Eukaryota > Fungi > Ascomycota > Sordariomycetes > Xylariales > Hypoxylaceae > Daldinia > Daldinia decipiens. Next base: position 14,647 of record NW_026054598.1, read on the forward strand.
CATTCTGGTCAACAACGTAGGCATCATGGGCGCCAGAGGCACTGCGACGGAATTTGACTTGGATCAGTGGCGTCGTGGGCTCGACGTAAATGTCACAAGTATGGCAAACATGGTCAAGTTTGTCGTGCCCGAAATGCGTAAGAATACCGAGTCGCCGGAAGGGATTCGAGGAAGTATTGTTAATATTGGATCGGTCGCGGGATTAGTAGGGGGCACTCCCCATTTGCTATATCCGACAAGCAAGGGTGCTGTTCTGAACATGACGCGTGCCATGGCAGCGCATCACGGATCGGATGGTATTCGCGTGAACTGTGTCTGCCCAGGTAAGCGAGGCGCAGCGAGCAGCGAGACTATTCCCTGTTTATTTCCATTTCCGTACACTAAATCCTATCAGGTTATCTCTATACGCCCATGATATATGCAAAAGGAATAAGCGCACAAACTCGAGAAGCGCGAAGAGACGGGACTCTCCTGCGAACAGAAGGTAACGCATGGGACTGTGCAACGGCGGTTAGGTTCCTGGCTAGTGAGCAAGCTCGTTGGATCACTGGGAGTAATATCACGGTAGACGCCGGAACAACGGCCGTGTCTGCTATCGAACATGTGTAAAGGCATATTAAGTTCCGCAAAGTATTTGCTAGAAGATCATTGGAGTGATAATTATGTGAATGGTGAAATCAAGTGTATGTACCTACGTTGGTATGTACACATCCAGCTATCAACTCATAGATACAAGCTCTAGGATAATCGAACCAACTCTACGAATCATAGGCTCACATCTAGTGGAATGGGCAACGCTTCTCAGCACGCTTCTCGGAAGGCCTCTCAGTACGCTTCGAAATCTTGCCAGGTGATTGGGGGAAATGCTGAGCCTCGATAATCTTATCCATCAGATTGGTCAGGTCATCTTTCGTCATGGGTTCCTTCATCTTTGAGAAACCAAGCTCATAAGGTAAGCGTTCGTTTTCTATAAAAGTTGCCCCGTTAGCTTCTAAATGCACTCATAAATTATTAGACATCATCGCCTTACCGAACAAGTACTCCACGTAGGTCTTCGGGACGGTGCCGGTCTCCTTAGACCCTAGAATGGCGAGATATGCAACTGACTCGCCTATACTGAAGTCTGAACCCAAGTTTGAAAGCGAGTACTCGGGGTTCGTAAGGTTCGAAGTCATAAGACGGGCCACACGCGCGTTGGCTGCCATCTGTATAGTAATTATGTCTCCGGTCCAGTACGACTTGGTCTCGTTAAAGACAGCCTCGTTAAAGACGTCCGGAGGACCAAAGTAAGAATCCTGACGACTACGGGACCTTTGGATTAGTGATTTATGATCTAAACGAAAAGATATCCTCGTGACTCTGAAACAAACCTCAAGCTGCCATCGTGCTCCAATATGTTATGACGGCTAAGATGGTTCAAGTCGAAGGTCGTCGCATTAGGCTGAGGGTTCGTAGTCACCGCGAATTCGTGCAAGAAGCTGCCGAGCTCCGGGACGATATTTAGCGCTGAAGATAGAGCATCTACTGTCTTATTCACGGTGATGCTCTTTCCATCGTGAGGTAGAAACCCATGGTTTGCTAAAGTATTGAGCATGGGACAAGGCGACCGCACTTTATTTCTAGTGTTAGCGACGCGGTACTCGATGTTTGCTCCGGCCGAGTTTTGGTGGGTAGCTTACCGTCGCTCGGTCCGGGACCTTCCCACGGGACTGTATCGGCGATTGCGGAGCCAAAGGCCACGGCGGAGGACAGGTACACCAGCTTCATCTCGACCTAGTTTGGATTTGACTTATTGATGATATTAGATCTTGTTGAGATGATATATTGTTAGTCGTACCAGCTTCCTTAAATACTTCTAATACATTGATTGTAGATTCATTTTCGGTTAAGCGGCTCAGACAACGGACCGGAGATTATCGAAAGAATGAACATTCCGGACGCTGTCGACGTAGGGTCAGGGTGCCACGTCACCATCGCAGGCAGCGATTTAACAGTCGCAACGGTATTGCAGATACGCAGTATCACCACACCTAAATTCCCTCATTTTCTATGCATAGAAGCCCTATGTGACGGTAAGTTTTGTCCGCGGACCCCGGCGATGAGACCTACCGGATTGTGATCCGGAGACCTTAGCTTCGAAGCTCTATCGTGGAGACGAGTCCGAAGAGCGGGAATCGCGCTCTAGAGTTGCTCCACTGTCGATCCTGCGGCGGAGCAGTCATAATAAATGACAATACGGTTTCATTCTTATTGGTTGGAATGCCTTTTCGATATGCTCCTCGAGGTATTCCTTGAGTCTTCCAGCGAGTGAGCAATCACTAATTACAAACATGGGGTTGATATTCATGCAACACTTACCCAAAGCTGCCACACTGCCCTGACTGTCAGACTGTATACATACACGAGTGGAGCCGGGAAAGTACCGAATCCAGGGGTAAATCGGCCAGAACCATTGGTCCGAGAATTATGTATAAGAGATCCGGAGATAGGTATTCTATCTCACGTCTAACGAGGAAGTGCGGCTGAGTCCTAACCGCTTCGGTACCGACTCTACAATCCACAGCCATATGGTATCATCTTAACCCGATCCAAAACTAATTATGTATTATGACACATTATAGCGTTCGAGTATCACTATATACTAAGCGCTCGGGCTTAGGTAGAAGACAGACGACTAAAATAATTTACTCCTCACTTAACCCGCCTACCCCATGAATCATATTTCTACATATCTCTTCACATATCTCTTCACATATCTCTTCATTGCGAAGAAGCCTCATAAGGGACTGCCCAGACAAAATTGCCGATAAATATTAGGCACATTCGATACTGCAGCCTCCAACGGGATATCCGAGAGGCTCGTGCTCTTGACGCCCCATTTGTTAGTCGTGATGGATCAATCAACCGCATGACTAAAGGAGAGTACCGTTGCACCCAAGAGGGTGGCTGTGTAACGGAGTAACGGAGTAATGACTATTCGTTCGTTTTAGTATGGCAGTTAATTCGAAACATCCGAACCGGCCAACGAGAAGTTCAATAGTACTAAAAGTTCATGCCACGTCACTGGCGGTAATAGTATAGTACAAACGTATACCTCGAACACGGTATTGAGGCTTAGGATAGCTATCCAAGCTTGCCAAAGACGAGAAGCTTGATGGAAGACTCTATCTTCAGGCTCGGGATAGTAAATTTTCTATGAATTGACTAGCTCGATGCGCCAATACGATTACGCAGAGAGTCGGAATTCACGATTCTACTTCCTTTTCCGGTCACCGACTGCAATATATTATTCAATTCTCGTACGATTGCCAAATAAAGATGGGTTAGATGTATTTAATTAGACCTGAATACCTACCTAGGTAAGTTTACATTATGATTGTAGTATAACGCCTGCCCTGCCAGCGCGTCATGACCATACATCTATATCTCGGGTTACCAGCATCGTACTCGCTGAAGCTGTTGTTTGAAGTTTTATGTTTATAGTTATCGACGCATGATGAAGCCCTAAGAAAATTTATCCGTGCAGAATAGCGACAGCAAGGATAGCTCGCCAGAATGGCCATCAGCCAGGCCCATATTCGCAGGCACATATGTCAAATAATCAGACCGGAGCTAAATGGCATCCAATGCTTGGTCAAATCCATAACAAAGGAATAGCTCGATATAGGCGAAAATTAAATATACCATAGGTAACGATCAGTTCTAAGAATGATTGTGATTAACGGGTTACAGAGCATCTAAGTCTCAATCCTTCCGCATAGTTTAACGCATGATAGGATCAAAAGAGACCAAAGAAAAACAAATCAAGGAACTAATAAGACATCAGAAAGATGGTCAATAAAAACAGGGTAAGCTAGAAAATAAAAATCTACTATATCACATTTCATATGCTATGAACATCATGTTCATATGAATGCTATACACTACATAGATAAAAGAATGAATGAATGGATCCGGAGGTATGTCTAAGGCAAGCTATCAGAGGAACCCTAGAAGAATATAGAGCGAGGCTTAGGCGACGCGTATTAAGGTATCAGTTACCAGATAAGTCGTATCTATCACGTATTATAGCGTAAATTGATGCCTAGACTAGCACGCGCACACTATGGCTTAGCGAGGCCTCGGGATAGCTATTATGTGACAGCTCCTTAGCCACTGTATGACATGGTCAGTACCATCGCCTCAGGGGCTCATTTAACATCTAGCGTCACAAGCCTTGTTAGATACAAACCAGTAATAGAATCGAGACAACAAAACATTAATACTATGCCCAAAGGATAATAAGTGCTGTTATTAGAGAGCCTGTTAAAAAGACAGTATATAAGCCGTACCAGATGCATCTTACCTACCTGGTAGGTGCCTTAGTTAAGTCACTGAGCTTCTCCCCGAGTGAAGGGCAATGCCTGATTTATATAAACATTCTTACTAAAATCCCACATATTAATATATCTAATTGTAGTCTCCCAATCACATATTATAGCAAGACTTGTTCCCTAACTCGTTCCATCATTAAGTCTAACCCAATTTAGTTTTGCTTATTTTCTTTCTATATCAAAGTTAAATGTGATATAGAAACCATGTCACGAGGTGGGCCAAGAAGTTAGGGAACAACTTAGTTGTTCAACGAGTAACTCTAAGCTACCAGTTATGAGAGCCTATGACTACCTACCTACCTTACATACTAATGGCGTCCTTTGTTCTAGATCAGACATCTAGAATCCTGACACTTCAATAATAGATCAATTCCTAGACTACGTGCCACAAACACTTCCACACAATCACGTAAACAAAACAATACGTATTAATTCCAGCTAGCGTACTTAGCAAATAAGTCAAACCACCCTTACTGGGGCCACCCTAGTGGGGGCCACCCATTTCCCATACAAAATCAACGATTTCGCATATTTGTATTTAATTCAAAAAAAATGGATAAAAAATATACGGTCTTTGATTTTGAATAGGGTATTATATTTTTAATATATGTAAAAATTAAAAAAAATGGCAGGGCTAATATCTGTGGTGAAATGAATATAAGAGTATACATTAATAGTTATACATACAAATTTATATATAAAACTATTAAAGGATATTATTGCTTATAACTTTACCAATTAATATGGTATAAATGTAAAATCTATATTGTTAAATAAGGGACATTTTAATATAACTTTTAAATTTAAAGCGAGTTATATAACTTATTTATCTGAGAAATTATAAACGTTTATAAGGTTTTATGGTAATTTGATAAAATTTCCATATAAAATTAAAATTTTTAAAATAACATTAAAAATATACTTTACTATTTTATTATTAAAATATTAGATTTTAAATGTGATAAAATGTATATAAGCTATTATAATAATCGAAAAATAAAACATAAGAGATTTTATATTTTTATTTATTTCTTTAAATTAATTATAGACATGCGAAATTGTTAATTTTGTATAGGAAATGGGTGGCCCCCACTAGGGTGGCCCCAGTAAGGGTGTTTTAACTTAGTGCAGTTAAGAATTCAGAGCCGATATTTAAGTAATGATTGTTGCCGATAATGATAATTTCCGTACCTTTTCATAGAGTAATAAAATAAATCACGGGGTGTTTGATGGCTCAGTAATTGCAGCAGCTTTCTCTCAAAAGCGTTTACAGCCTAAGAGTTTTCTAAAATCCAGATTGTCAACATTAACAATCACGACAGCTTTCAAAGTGGATCAGCGATGTATACCTATAGATAACCTTACAGCTATGGAGGTAGCTCCTACATCTTGGGGAAACCAACGGTTCTTATATTCAAACTTAGAATACGTTGCTGTGGTATAACCATTCACACAGAAGATGGAGCCTCCATAATTGAGGCACTCAAATTTTCTATATATTCGGACTTAGACCAACAATTCCTAACCTCGTTTCGAATGCTTCCTAGAACATCATCGTACGGATCCTAGATTTCCATGCGAGATTATGCATATCACCCCCTTTCCCGCTACGCATAGCTCTAGGTATTCCTCTCGTTTTCGGCTTCGTCCGTAACGGAAATCAACCATGCGGATCTCAGATCAATACGGCGCCGGGGGTGGCAAGGACCTGCCCCCGTTCAACATCGATAGGTATACGGGCCAGTCCTCGAGGGCCAATTCCGGGAAGACGCTTGCAACTCTACAATCTGTTAACCCACCTGGAAATGGCCCCAAGCCACAGCCTCTGGAACCCCCTACGGCGGCTTATGTTGATCCACAACGACGCATCGTCCAGCTGCAGACCTGCTTAGTTTGCGAGTTCCTTAGAAAGGGGAAGGTTCACGCTTATTAAGTCACCATCTGCTTCATCCGTGTCTACTTAGGTTAGGGGTACCTTATGAATGCGACCGTGGCATAGGTACATTGGGTAGTTCATAAATATACTTAAGGCTGGACAAGCCTATACTGTAGACGATCTATTAAAATTTACGCGACTTAGTCATTAACGTAGCCCATAACCCAGTATTATGATTATATTCGAGCGATCTAATATAAATAATTACTTGGGGTAATACCCAGGAAAGCATCCACCCCGATCCGCAACATGGAGCGTCGGAAAGTGGACGGTCGGACGGACGGTCGTAAGCTCCATTATACCCCGTGGAAACCCGCTCCGTTATGTCTGAAATGAGCAAGGACAATGGAAAATTAAATGGACTTAGAATTCGTAGGGTGAGTTGAATCGAGTTTGTAGGATCCACAACGGATTGAGGGCACGCTCCGTGATTATGGACAATAGGAGGCGTTAGATTGTATAAATATCCATCACCTATACCTAGATAGACTTCATTATCGGTTTTATATATTTCTCTTCAATTCTTACCTGATCTGTCTCTAAACACGCATCAAGTATCTGTATTATAGTGTAGCTCATAATAGCGCCTTTCCCCCGGGTTTCTTATCCCACTCCTAGTCCAACCTACTTACATTCACCCAACTATGGCTTCAGAGGAGAAAGAGCTTCAACGCGAGAGCGAACAAGGTGAAAGGACCATCAACCTAGCTGACCAAGTGTATCCTTCGGGCTATAAACTCGCAATCATACTTATCTCCCTTTATATTGGCATATTCTTGGTAGCCTTGGTATGTTAGCGGATAGCAGTATGTCTAAAATAGGATATACTAGCTAACTAACGTCATCTACAGGACAGACTTATCATCTCGACCGCTATACCATCCATAACTAACGAGTTCGACGCGTCAAACGACATCGGCTGGTACGGCACAGCCTTCTTGCTCACCAACTGCGCTTTCTTACCAGTATTTGGAAAATTATACACACTTATGAGCGTTAAGGCTACTTTTATGATGGCTATCCTACTGTTTGAGATTGGCTCTGCTATTTGCGGTGCGGCGCCTAACTCGATTGCTTTTATAATCGGTAGAGCAATCGCTGGAATAGGGGCTGGAGGCGTTCAGTCTGGTGTTGTACGTTCCCCTTTATCTTTACTAGATATTACTATCCAGTAGTTGTTCTAACTTTCCGATATTATAATACATTAGGTCACTATTATCGTATATGCTGTACCGCTGGAGAAACGGCCAATGTACCAAGGTCTCTTCGGTGTTGTGTTCGGGATCTCGTCAGTGCTAGGTCCGCTAGTCGGTGGTGCTTTTACTACGAACATTACGTGGAGATGGTGCTTTTATATCAACCTGCCCATCGGCGGCGTCGTGATAATGTTTATCTTCTTCTTGCTTCACATTCCCGATCGCTCTAACGCCAAGAATACTTTGAGAAGTAAACTACTGCAGCTCAACATTGAGGGACAAGCCGTTCTCATTCCCGGAGTAGTTTGTCTATGTCTGGCTCTCCAATGGGGTGGGTTTACGTATAGTGTAAGTTTTGGAATTCCCTTCGTGGTGCTTTTTCCAGACAGAACTAACTGCATATAGTGGAACAATTGGCGAATTATTGCTTTGCTGGTGCTTGCTTTCGCCTTTTTGATTGCCTTCATCTTGATTCAAGTTTGGAGGCCGGAACGAGCCACGGTGCCACCGCGTATATTTGTTCAGCGAAGCATTTATAGCGCTTTCTTCGTGAGCTCTTGCCTTGGCGCGCAGCAGACGTTAATCCGTAAGTATACTTCCGTTCAGATAGGATATAGTGCCGCATGCTGACACTGGGTTATCAGTATATTACCTTCCCATATGGTTCCAGGCTGTCAAAGGGAATTCAGCCGTTGAGAGCGGCATTCACCTTCTACCTCAGGTGCTTGCTCTCGTTATTGCGTCCATTCTCGCCGGAGTACTAACTACCCGCATCGGCTACTACACGCCCTTCGTGATCTTCGGTATCTGCCTCACAGCTATTGGTACTGGCCTGATTACTACACTTCAAGTTGACTCAAACGTAGGCCAATGGATTGGTTATCAGATCCTGTTCGGCTGGGGCTTTGGCGGCTGTATCCAGGCACCTAACATGGCTGCTCAGACGGTGCTGCCGCGCGACCAAGTGTCTATCGGTGCTTCGCTTATGCTTTTTGCCCAGACACTCTTTGGTGCCATCTTCGTTTCAGTCGGGCAAAACGTCTTGGTCGGCCAACTATCCACACGCCTTGCCGGAATCCCGGGCTTCGATCCTCAAAAGATTGCAGGCGCCGGCGCCACCGATCTCTTGAACACCATTCCCTCTGGATACCTTGCCGCTGCATTGGAAGGCTATAATGAATCGCTGCGCGTATGCTTCCAAATCTCACTCATCATATCTTGCCTCTCCATTTTTGGTGGGCTTGGTATGGAATGGCGCAGTGTGAAAAAGCAGAAGGGGGATTCCCCGTCTACCTCATAAAGTAGTCTATAACTCGTGCCTGTTATGATGGGGATAATTATATGATAATTAGATAGTTAGTAGGGGGGTCATCCTTTTTAATCCAATATAGATTGTTCTATTCTTTTCGCAAGCAATATAAGACTAAAAGCTTTATCATTAATAGCCTCCAGAATTTAAGGGATGATTTTGCTCTGGTACGAAGTCTTCTAGTATGTTTCCAGTTTCGACCGCGAAGAATGAAGGATCCAAAGCTATGGTTTGCTCATAGTTAAAACTATCGAAATAGCTTTGTGCAGCTTCTCCTGACATCTGATCAGGGAACCCTACCGCATGGCCAATGTTCACAGATGGATGAAGCATGTCACCATTCGGGGTTGCCAATGTTGACGCGCTTGATTTGTTCAAATCTTGTCGCAACACAGCTGCGATTGCTTTTGCTGCTCTTCGCGCTTCCGTAAGTTGGTCTGCATCCTTCTCCCACAGAGCTTTTGCAAAGGTCAAGGCCTCGACGATGTCATGTCGTCTATGTAGAGAGTATGAATCTCCGGCACCGATGTGCCCATCGTCAAACCTGCTCAACGCGAAACACAGCATCATCGTAGACTGTAGGAATTCGTAATTAAGGGATATAGGTACCTTCCAACGGATGTTAAATAGAATGCCCCCAGGTTGAACCTCTTCGCTCATTCTCCTCTGATGCTCTAGTATTGCAAGTGCAGCATTGATACAGATGTCGTTATACTTCACGTTTTCTTCCCCAGAAGATCCTTTCATGAAGCTCCACCGATGGAGGAGATAGACAGCCTTCTGTACAAGGACATCCATGAACATCCCGTGCAGTATCGCAAGAGGATTATCCGCGATTGATATTTCGAGTGGTTTATATTTAAGCCATGCAGGTATGGCATCGATAGCCTTTTGAAGTTTGGAGCTTAACGTAGCAATGGTGGGTGGTGATGGTGGCCCCGTCTCAATTACATCGTATATCTCTGCCGTTACTCTGATTATTCTGTCTCTCTGTATAATGTATAAGAGTGCAGTAGATTCCGTCAACAATCTCTCGGGTGGGACTTCGTCATGCTCGACGCCTATATCATAGCTAAACAAGTGCGCGGGCGGACGCGTGTCGCATTGGGAATCCTTTATAATACGTGGCAATCCCACTTGCGTACTCGAAAAGAAGTCCATCTGGTACAGGATGATCCAGAGCCGTCGCCGGTGTTCTGCCTGCAAAGGTCGGATGTTTGGCCAGTGAGAGGGGTCACGGTGAAGGCCCATGCGTAACGCAATCCGGATAATGACACCGATAAGAATCCAATTGCTTACGGATATGTCGATGTTCACGTTCCGTTCAACAAAATAGTATAAAGTCAAGGTTTCTATAGTGTACTTACCGGGACGAAGATAATCCCCGGCGGTTAAGCAATGAGTGGTGAGGCATCGATATGTCTCTAACATATTTTGTGCCTCGGCGGCAGACAAGCCGTGAGATCTCGCGTCTTGCTGCTGTAAGAAGGCAGATATGCCCATGACCTATAAACCCGAATAAAATTGGTGTTAGTATTCATATCTTACACCTCTAGAGACTGAATATATGCCCCCAAGAGAAAGAATTGTTCGACTTACTGTTAAAGGTTAGATATCGTTGATCAAACAACACTTGAACAACAGGAGAAATAGAAATTTCGGCATGCTTAATACTTACCACTATACAAAAGCCCTATCCACATAATGGGGGTAGCAGCAGGATTACCCCAGAAGGTCTCATACTATACATAGAATAAGTAAGCAATCAACAATAAGGGTGCGGATTCTTAACCTCTGAGAGAAACGTGTTTCGGTGTAGGATAACTAGCAAGTGGTGACATTAGCTTAGTTAACGATGAATCCCAATCAACAGCTCGGATACCAATTTAAATGCTTACAAGGGCCCATCTCATAATCATTGAAAAAGTGGGATACGTGTCTATCAGCCACTCTCCGCGGAGGCATCATAGCTAGAATTTGCTCTCTCGAAAGACAAGGCGCACTGCTAAGGAGAGAGGATTTCGTGGCAGGCAATCCCCGCATTGATCCAACATCAGACAGGGTCGGCTCGGAATTCGCATTATTCTCAGAGTACTCTTCCGGATACTCCTCCAAGAGCTCGTCTTTGAGATGCCTGATCTGGGGAAATCGTCATCAGACTGTTTGAGAGACTTTCTATCGTAGCAACTTACATCGTCCAAGATCGTAACCCAATGGGAGCTACCAGTGTAGATTGCATGACTATCAGTAAGACTCAATTTCCCCATATCATCTATTATATTGCTATCCTGGTGCTGTGGGCTGGTATCATTAAGGACCCCGCTTGGCATTACACTACTGCTTGATGGTCGACATGAATTCTGCGCCATCTCAATGACTAGATTTTCAAGGCGAGTAATTCTCTGGCGCGTCTGTTGGCCTCTAGTACGAGGCCTGTAGTCGACAGCATCTTTTCGCTCTTCCTCTGAGCAGCTGTAGATACACTCCTCAGGCTTACCGCGTCGTACGCAAGCAGCACAGGGAGACTGCCTATCGCAACGAAGCCTACAAGGGGTTTTAGCACGGGCCATATTATCACCAAAAGAAACAGGTACTTACTTGCGTCCTCTGCAGAAACCGCAGCTCAAAATAGGCTTGTCACGTCTCCTACCGTGGGATATTGATTGCACCATAACTTAGATAGTCAGTTCCAGGGACTTTGCTTTTAAGAAGGAATATAGATAGAACGAGGAGAGACATGCTATGAATAACCAAGTGTTTTCAATGGACAATGGAGTGTGTTCGGGTTGTAGAGTTATTGAGGGCGGTCAGGACTAGCAGAATCCTACTTGAATACGCTGACGCATCATTATTGGATATTAAATTATTTTCTTACCTACTTCTTTTTCAATTATAGGCCCGTTTTTAGTTCTGTCCACAAGCTTTCATCATACACATAATGGATCCAAAAGGGGTAGAAATTTGTAGCTTGAAATTCGAGTAAGCTCACTATAAAGGATGATTATTAATCTTATAGAAATCTCGAGCTACCAATCTCTCAGTCTCCAGATATCTCTTGTAGTTCTAGTATTAGGTACCCACGGGTCACAGGTAGGTAGGATAATGTATAACTTATCGGGAAGTAATGGTAACTCACTATCTTTTATAGGCGTATGAATTGAAATGAAATATTTAAATTTGAAAGATTTTAAGGATCTTAATACCTAGTTAATAGAAAACCTTAGGATCTATTAGCGCGGTAAAGGCAGAGTTTATATGGGGTGCTGCTCTCAAAGATATTGATGAAAGAGTCAGCTTCAGTAAGCACTCTTGAGATTCATACTTGAATATTAAAGCCGTCGTTATCATAATTGCATCTCTAAACCGATAAATACTAGAAGCCTACCACAAACTAATATATATTAAACACGTAAATACCATTCCCACATACATTTATACATTACGAGGAGATCAGATCATTAAGTCGAATACAAACGAGATTAACAAGCTATAGGAGCGACATAATAGCTAGCCTAACATAGAGGCTATCTTTCTATGCTAGAATAAGTATGCGGAGGGAGACAAGAGTAGAGAAAGTAAATTAATTTATATCCTTCGCGTATTTCGAGGATTATGTTCGTCACATCTACGTATACTCAACTTATCAGGCTTAGTATCGTACCAGAAACTTACTACTATTATATTAATATCATGTTGCTTTATATTAATAAATATAATACCATTCACTAGGGGGGTCAAGACAGAGCGCTGAGGGCTAGTAACGACTTTCGAATTTATCAGTCAGTTGAAGGTATGAAGAGACTACAAAACAGGGTTGTTAGAAAAGGCCCACCGATTAACAACGCATTTCTCATTTCTTCCAGTTCCTACCTAAGTAAGGTACCCAGGTAAATCCAATGCTGCAAAAAGACTCGGCGGTGGCGAACCGGTCAGTTAATTTTACATAGCAATGAGGTAATCGCCCAAAACGCCAAGCCCACCTCCCCAACAACAATTGCAATACTTAAGCGAAAGCATCACCGGAGCACCAACTGCTCCTACACCGCAGACAAAATAATCGTGACTCAGTGGTTGGCAGATACGGCATGCTTCAATCCTTATCTTCGAATGTTATATCAGTGAATGTTATATCAGTTGATCAGTTGCAGACGCCGGATATAAATAGGTACATACAATATCCTACAAGTTGAATCGTAGACCGGGCGGTGTAAATCGGTAGTGATTGGCCACATCAAGAAATCTCCTCATATAGTTCCGTTAGTAGTCCGCAATGGGTTTCATTCCCATTGCAAAGATTTACCTTCCAGCCATTCACATCACGATCTATGACGTGGGGAACCGTACATACACTCCACCATGGGGGCCCGTATCGTTAATGCAAGGTGAACGATAGCACGTCCGGCTGGTCTCCGATGCCAACCAAAACTTTACTCGACTCCACCGGGACCGACAGTCGCCTTATAAAAATGCACTTTACACTTCGGCACTCCCACCGAGGGAGACCTAAGGTCTTACTAAACCTAAGGGACTTGAACTTGACCCCTCTTGCTAATTAATTATGGATCATAATCCTTCACACCCGCTGCCAGACGCCGATTACTACCATGATGTAGGCGCAGAAACGCCATATATGGGTCTAGGCCTAGAAACCGGGGCTTTCCCTTCCAGCGTTGCTTCGCCCGATCCTCTATTAGGGTCCTCGCGTAGCAGTTACTTCTCTCTAGATCGTAAAGCTCTCGCGCAGGCTCTTGGCCAGACCCCGGACGAGAGCGGGAGCAGCCAAATTGAAATCCAGTTACAGACGCGCGACGTTACCGACCACGGCCGCGATGAAGTCCTTCCTGATCCCATGTTGGAGCTCGTCAGGAGCCGAAGTGTCGCCGGACGCCATCCCGACGAGGAAACCGGCGGTAACGGAGGGACTTCCCGCCCCGGTTTATCTCAAGGCATTCCTCCCGAGCTGCCGAACTTGGCGGCCGAGATAGTCTTCGTGTTAGTGTGTTCAGCGGGACAACTCATCTTCGCGCTTACGTACGGTCATGCGAACATCGCACAGACAGCGTTGCGCGATGCTCTAGGCCTTCCGGCCACCCAAACTCCTTGGGTGCTGGGCTCCGCACTATTAGCCAGCGGACTGTCGGTCATCGTCGCCGGATCACTTGCCGATTTGGCAGCCCCGAGGCCCCTGATGGTTGGTGCCTTCTTGTGGAGCGCAGCGTGGCATGCCGTCGCCGCCGGGGCCGTATCGCCCCGACTCAAGATCTTGTTTTTCGTCTCCCGTGCTATGCAAGGGCTCTCGTTAGGGATTCTCGTGTCTGCGTCCATGAGCATTCTCGGCCGCGTCTACAATCCTGGCGTTCGTAAAACGCGCGTCTTCTCGTTGAGTACGTGACGTTAGGATGTTCCGATTTCTTGTTCCCTCCTTTGGAACCTATCTCTAGCGCTGTATTCATTGCTGACCGTAATCTTTGTAGTGGCAGCCGGAGCCCCCTTAGGTTTTTGGTTAGGTTGCATCCATGGAGGCGCGCTGGCTGCACATCTGCCATGGCTCTTTGGAAGCACAGCTATCTTCCTAGTACTTTGCGCCGTAGCTGCACAGATGACACTACCGGATCTCAGCCCCGCGAAAGATAGCAATGACGTTGATGCACCTTCGCTCCGGCAATTTGACTACCTCGGAGCCGTGCTCTCGTCTGTGGGTTGCGGGCTTGTGCTCTTCGGATTGACGCAGGGTTCTTCGGCCAATTGGAGTCCCTATACATACTCGCTCATCGCGGTAGGCCTCTTGATCTTCGTCGCGTTTGCTTTTGTCGAACGCTCTGTCAAGCGACCTCTAGTCCCGAATGGCCTGTGGAAAACCCCCGGGTTTGCAGCTCTTCTGCTGGCATATTTCCTCGGCTTTGGAGGTTTTAGTAAGTTTACACCGTCCTAATTTCGTCTTATTAAAAAAGGACGGACAAGATAATATGCTAACAGAACCCTGCTAAGCTGGCGCATGGCAATTCTACGCCGTCCAATTCTGGCAGCGCTATCAAGGCGCCAGTCCTCTCACGGTAGCTCTATACATTCTTCCGAACGGTATTGTCGGCATATTGGCAGCCTTCGTCGTGTCTAAGACACTTCACGTGTTCCCGGGGCACTGGATATTAACAGCAAGTATGATTGCTTTTGCTCTAGGGCCCGCATTCTTCCTACCGCAGACGCCATCCACATCATATTGGGCGCTTTCACTACCAGGCGTGGCGCTGGCAACGTTTGGCCCTGACATGAGCTTTGCGGCAGCCGCCATCTTTATTACTTCTAGCGTCCCGAGGTCATACCAGGGATCGGCCGGGGCCTTGCTGGTAACAGTACAAAATTTGACATCAGCCATCATGACGTCGATCTCGGACTCGATAGGTGTAAAGGTCGATCCGCTGCCGACAGGTGAAATTGGGCTCCAGGGGCTCAAGGCAATTTGGTGGTTTGGACTTGCTTCCGCCCTAACGGGAGCTCTCATTACAGCAACCCTGGTGCGGATACCCAAGGCCGAGGAAAAGGAGCATGTACAGTAAAGAATTAAGATAACGTGGGCACGTATATGGGTTACAAGGAATGTTTGTTAAATATATGGGCAATGTTAGGTACTGGTACTTATCTAAGAGTTATAACAGGAATATGCGTTAGGTAGATAAAAGCTGGGAGGACTTAGAATGAATTAACTTGGCGGTGAGTATTTAGGCGTTAGATGAGGAGTCTAGGGTTCATTATCCAGGGAGCGAATAAAAATTATCTTGATCTTATCCTAAAATGACTCCATAGACTACCTAAGGAGGTAGGTAGGCCGTAGGCTGAGTATATGTTACCCAGTATTTTCAGCCACAGGAGTTACGGTCTATACGATGTCTGCCATCTCGATACTAATACCAAAAAGGGCTGATTATCCTAGCCAGTCAGTGTTACCAAGAAGCCGAGGAGATATGAGAGTCCTGTTGCACCGTGAGGATCTGCTTCCCGTGGTATAATGGCCGGTATAGCAGCCCCCCTCGGCGGCGTAGTCCAACGGAAAGGAGTATGTCAAATGTTGTACCTCCATATGGTTTCAACGATGACTTTTGAGAGCGGCTTAAGAGAATGGTAAAAGCCTGTCGTCTAGAAGCGAATACCTACTTTGTCTATTCGTTAATGCGTCTACAATATCAAGGTACACTGACAACTTATCCTATATCGATTCACAGTCAATGAAGAAAGGAATATAACAACATAACATATCGTAAGAAACAAAACCGAAATGCGACCATACAAAGGCATATGGCGGAAGCGCGACGTGCTACCGTTTTGGATTTTACAAATCTTCTTCATTGTCATTTCTACTGTCGCCGCAGCCTTACTTTTCGTTGGCGCGTCCTCCGTAGAGCGGCAGCAGAGCGAGATCGAGATTAAGTCGTCTGGTGCCTTTACGATCGTGTACCTAGGCTATGAGGCCGATGACCTAGTCAAGTACGCGAGGATCATAGGAACTATTACGCTCGTCCACGGTGTCGGTACTCTTATCTTTGACATTGTTGATGTTATACTATACGCCGGGGGGCCGGTTGAATACAGATGTACTGCTCTCGTTCGCATGCATCAAGACTCTGATCTGGAGCGCATACTTCATCACTGCTATAATCGCCACGACAGCCGGTTCGATTTTCGGTACATTAGGTTTATTAATAGGCGTAGTACCCATGATCACGAGCATTGCGCAGCTCGTCTGGGGCATCATATATTACACGAACCGCAAACGAAACGGCCAGCTCTCAAACCGGTCTGGTCAGAATTCTGTCAGAGATGACGGAAGTTATTATATGGTGTACGATGCTAGAGACCGATGGATCTAGTTTTGAGAAGCATGGCGAAATGTAATATGAGAAAACTGCATTAGAACGTGGGGCGCATCTTCAAGGGGGTATTTTTGGAATGTAAATGGTGAATGAGCGTTTAGTGACTACCTAATCTACCTAGGTAGGTAGGTAGGTACCTAACCTGGGTTGTTTGAGTTCCTTAATAAAAATTGACGCTGAGATAAAAAGGGTAAAAGAGGGTGACGATGTACAATATCAAGCGTTTCAGCTGCCAAGATTCTAGACTTCCGTTGTTTCAACGCCCCGCGACAGCTGAGATTCTAGTAAGGCGGTATCGCGAACGTACCTAGCTGCATATCATAGGTGCTCGTATGCAATTCTAACCTAAGGGTGGCTTAGCAGACATCCTCGTCGCATCTTGAGTCCGTATGAGCCAATCAGTTATTGAGCATAGGTACTGTATTGTACATCTGGATTCCTTTCGATCAGTTTACAACGATACCTTTAGCTACCGTGCTTCCGGTAACTTTCCGTTTCGTAGTCATTAGGTATTTCTATTATTTATAGAGCTTCAAGTGGAAGTGATGTCGATATTTCTAAGCATCATTTGGTTGTAAGAGTATGTCTCGTGTAGCTTGTGGCATCATGTAGCAAAAAGAAGCGTTAGTAGGCGCAGCGGATAGCGTCAGGTTGGAAACACACTGGAAAGCGCAGGATGTGAAGGCCGGTTGTCTAATAAGCTCTGAATGGTTTCAATGTCATGCTGAATGTATGTATCGTCGTCGCTGATGTTAGTTGCGGTTGTTTCTAACGGTAGGATACTCCCTAAATCTATAATTGTATGTCGCTAGTGAGGTGCCTAAGACTAGCAGCACTTAGTGCAACAGTTACTATTGCACATACCTACAATATAGTTGATTTCGCCTTTGCTGCGCCTCTTGATTTACCGGCTTAGCCCCTGTATCAGATAACCTTACTAGGTACCCTGTTGCCTTCGGGAAACCGGCAGATTAGTACAAAGGTACTTCTTTAGTACGACCACGCAATGAAATGCAGATCTGATTCAGGCGCCTCGTCATCCTATGTATAGCCGCTTTCTGTTCTCGTGCCCCTTTTACAAATCATTTCATCCTGTTACATCTTCTTTTCGACTCTCGATTCTCGACTTTATTTACTTCGACTAATAACTTTTTGCTAGCCGTTGATAGATCGATCGCACTGCCGCAATAATATATCAAAATAATCTCGTGGCTTACGTAGCAGCGTGGGAAACAGGGAGTTGCAAAGCTTAGCATTTTTTAGCAGCTTCTAACCCATCGTTCCCGCCACTTTAAGGTTATCAGTCGTTGGTTCTAATCAATTTAATCATCTTGGCATCTCCTTGGCATCTGGGCTGGTTCCTGGGGTTTTACGTCTCGTCTCATTCTTTGTTACTTTTCTATTGCATTATTCATTCACTTCAACTCACACCTTACCTCTCTTTTTGCTAGCCGCTGGCGTCTGTCTAGTTTCCTTCTTATTATACCATTCATCCTTGGCTCGCATTGTCTTTCGTTTGCTCTTTTCTTCTTCCTTTTTTTTCTTCCATTTCCATCTTCTTGGAGTTCAGTCCATAAGATACAGACCGCGTCATCCTATTCGAGAACCCTTAACAATTTGGCTTGCTTGGGTTACCCCACGAAAACTCTTGGCTAATTCCCCGGGTACCTACGCCAAAATATCTACGATCATCTATCCGAGACCTTTTAGCGGCTGCGGTGCAACCTATTCTGCCAGATCCTTTTAGATCCGAGCTATGAAAACTGTCACGACGTTTGCGGCCGGCGCATTAGTCGCATCCGTTGCTCGAGCACAAGTTGTACAATGGGATATACATAGAAGGCAAACAGGAGCCAAGCTCGTAAGGCGACAAGATGGAACAGTTACGGAGGTTATCACCAACGAGCAACTTAGAGGGGGTTATTTTGCCTCTTGTACAGTCGGCACTCCTGCGCAGAAATTAACATTACAACTGGATACCGGATCGAGCGACATCTGGGTACCCTCGAGCAGCTCTAGCGTCTGCCAAAAAACTACCAATAATCCGGGCTGCAATCTGGGATCTTGTAAGTGACTACCGGACGGGTAAAAAAAAAATAAAAATAAAAAAAATAAAAAAGAGACATCTTGAGTTCATCATAGCTAACTAAACATTCTTGATCCTTCTAGTTGACGAAACCGATTCTACATCCTTCTCCGTCGTGGGGCAAAATCAATTCAGCATTTCTTATGTCGATGGTAGTCACTCGAAAGGCGATTATATCGCAGAGACGTTTGGAATCGGCGACGCCACCTTGACCAATTTAACTATGGGTCTTGGCGTCAATACCGATATCCCGTACGGCCTCGTTGGCGTGGGATATGTAGCGAGCGAGGCTATTGTCGGTACTACCCGCTCTACTTCTTCTACATATGACAACCTCCCGGTAAAGATGCAAAAGCAGGGACTTATTGCTACCAATGCGTATAGCTTGTGGTTAAATGATCTAGATGCGAGCACTGGTAGTATTTTGTTCGGCGGAATCGATACCGAGAAGTACCAAGGCGACCTTACCCGAATAAACATCTACAAAGCTTCGGGCTCCGATGTTTTTTCGTCCTTTACTGTCGCTTTAACGTCTGTGCAAGCGTCCTCTCCGTCAGGAACCGACTCCCTCTCTTCCGAGTTTCCCATCCCCGTCGTCCTCGACTCTGGCACCACATTCAGCTATTTGCCAACAGACTTAGCAGAACAGATCTGGCAGGAGGTGGGCGCCAGTTATTACAGTGAAGCGAGCCTTCCGCTGCTCCCCTGTAGCATGGGAACTAGCCAAGGTCACTTCTCGTTCGGGTTCGGTGGTTCTGGCGGTCCAGTCATCAATGTCACGATGGACGAGCTTGTTCTGCCCCTGAATGGTGTTAGCAAGTTTAAAGATGGTCCAAACGCAGGGGAAGTGGCCTGTCAATTCGGTATCCAGAATTTCAGCAGCAGCAGTGCAACGTTCCTTCTAGGAGACACTTTCTTGCGATCGGCTTATGTGGTCTACGACTTGGTTAATAATGAAGTTGCGATGGCGCCTACAGATTTCAACTCGACTGCATCTAACGTTGTCGCATTCGCCAGTCTTGGTGCTCAAATTCCTTCGGCTACCGCGGCGCCTAACCAAGCCGAGGTAACCCAGAGCAGCTCTCTCGAGACACCGTCGTACGGTGCCAGCGGTGGTTTCAAGAATTCTGGCGCCTCGCTACCGCCTCCCTTAGATTTGTCCAGGATAACCATCATGGGGGCTAGTATGAGTCTAGTGATGGTCGGCAGTGGATTTTTTTTCCTTTTCTAGAAGGATTTGTCATAGGTTCAGAGCGTTTGGGACCAGATCACATGGCGCCATCATTTATTTACCATCGTCTTTATTTACCTGTATATGTTGAGCCGAACAAGCACTTTCTGGGCTAGACTCAAGGCTGACCGTTTAACATTTGAAGTGTACATACCTACGATTCGTAACCCTGTTTATAGACTGACTGGGTTTCATAGGGCACTGGAAAACAAATAAGGGCGGCTGCAATGCTGTAGATTTGGTGATGGATGCTAAACTAGACTCAAGTAGACGGGTCTAGGTAACGCTAAGAGGAAACAAGAGACTTCATCATCGTGCTTACAAGCAAGGGTGGGCAAGAAAAAGGTCTTCATTTCGGCCAAAGTTTGTACATATCAATAGCTATGTATAATATCACTGCCTGAGTTGGATAGATTATTGATAATTACCTATCTACCTACCTAGATAATAACTGACATATTCTAGAGGCAGCAAACGATACCTAGGTAGTTTTTCAAAGTTGACGATCAAGTGAGATTAGTACTAATAGCAGATGTGCCGATACATAGTAGTACTTATGTACGTACCTGAGGTACCTTATTAGAAGCTTTAATTCTATTTCAATTGAAAATGGGGATGTGGAATTGACGCGCTGTGAGTGGTCCCTGAGGGGCGGGATTTAGCTCCCCGATAAGCTGTTATCTCTTTCCAATTGCCCCAAAAATTTCTTAGGCTTCGCTTCGTTGGTGCATATCGAGAAATACAAAATATTAAACTCCGCAGTCCACGGCAGCCAATCTTTACTTCTGTTTTTTCCTTACTCCTCGCGGCTTTAAACTCACTCGTTTCTGCATTCTATTACGTGTTAGAAATCATGAGAGTGCAGCGTGCCGTGGCTGTCCTCAATGACGGCCGGATTTTAGGGTCGAGATGCAACGCTCGATTTCTCAGTGTGGGCTCCAGAGTCCCAGGGTCTCGTTCTCCTGCTCCATTGATTGCTGCCCCGTTGCGTGTAGAGGGGAGAAGATATTTCAAGCTAACGAAGCCAAGATATGCCGCGGCTACTTCTGCTGCCGGCGCAGCGTAAGCTTCCCTGTACTATTCCGAGCATGTTGTAGGATAATAGTGAAGTGGCCGACTGACTGATGTCCGGTCGACAGGTTGAAGAAGGCTGCCGAGGACGCGGCGAGCCTTACACCTGAAGCCGTCTTTGCCAAGATGAGCCCAGAAGAAAAAAAGCGGTTATCCAGAGTGCGCAATATTGGTATCGCTGTACGTCGCAACCAACCCTATGAGAAAACGCTAGGAGGGGGTTATGCTAAACTTTCGCATAGGCACACATCGACAGCGGTAAGACTACTGCTACCGAGCGTGTATTATTCTATACGGGGCGAATTAAGGCTATTCACGAAGTGCGAGGTAGGGATGGCGCTGGCGCTAAGATGGACTCCATGGAACTCGAGCGAGAGAAGGGAATCACCATTCAGTCCGCTGCTACGTTCTGTGACTGGAAGAAGGTAGAGGACGGGGAGGAGCATACCTATCATATCAACTTGATTGATACACCAGGACATATTGATTTTACCATCGAGGTCGAACGCGCCCTGAGAGTTCTGGACGGAGCCGTCATGATCCTTTGCGCTGTCAGCGGCGTTCAGTCCCAGACCATTACTGTAGACAGGCAGATGAAGCGATACAATATCCCCCGAATCAGTTTTGTGAACAAGATGGACCGAATGGGTGCTAACCCTTGGAAGGCTGTCGAGCAGATCAACTCCAAGTTAAAGATCCCTGCCGCAGCTATTCAAATACCGATTGGTGCCGAGGACCAATTCAAGGGAGTTGTCGACCTGATCGGCATGAAAGCTATTTACAGCGAAGGACCTAAGGGAACAATTGTTCGAACTGGTCCCATCCCCGAGGACCTGAAGGAGCTTGCGGAGCAGAAACGTCAGGAACTGATCGAGAAGCTAGCAGATGTTGATGACGAAATTGCCGAAATTTTCCTGGAAGAAGGTACCCCGTCCAACGAGCAGATCATGGCCGCCATCCGAAGGGCGACTATCGCCTTGAAGTTCACGCCCGTTATGATGGGCTCTGCTTTAGCCGACAAATCTATCCAACCATTACTTGACGCTGTTTGTGACTACCTGCCTAACCCCGCCGACGTGGAAAATGTGGCTTTAGATCGCACCAAGGGTGAGGCGGAAACTCAGCTAGTCCCCTATAACTCGCTGCCGTTTGTTGGTCTAGCATTCAAGCTTGAAGAGAACAATTATGGCCAGCTCACCTATATCCGAGTCTACCAGGGTACCCTGAAGAAGGGCACTTATCTCTTCAACTCACGAACCGACAAGAAGGTCAGAATTCCCCGAATCGTGCGGATGCATTCCAACGAGATGGAAGATGTCAACGAGATTGGTGCCGGTGAGATTTGTGCTGTATTCGGTGTCGAGTGCGCCTCGGGCGATACATTCACAGACGGAAACTTGCCATACACCATGTCTTCTATGTTCGTACCCGATGCGGTCATGTCACTTTCTATTAAGCCCAAGCGAAGCACGGATGCAGACAATTTCAGTAAGGCGATGAACCGATTCCAACGTGAAGACCCTACCTTCAGATTATTCGTCGACGAGGAAAGCGAAGAGACTATCATCTCGGGTATGGGCGAGTTGCACTTGGAAATTTACATCGAGCGTCTACGGCGAGAATACAAGGTCGACTGTATCACTGGCCAGCCCCGAGTAGCATACCGTGAGACTATCAGCAACAAGGCCGATTTCGATTACTTGCTAAAGAGGCAGACTGGTGGACCCGGTGACTTTGCTCGCGTCGGTGGATGGATCGAACCGAATGAGGAGCCGGAGAAGAACAGCTTCTCTAACCAGGTTGTGGGCGGTGCTATTCCGGACAAGTTCATCTCGGCCTGTGCTAAAGGTTTCGAGGTCGCCTGTGAGAAGGGTCCTCTGCTTGGTCACAAGGTTATCGGAACCCGTATGGTGGTGAACGATGGTGCGACGCACGTCACAGATTCTTCTGATTTTGCCTTCAGCCTGGCAGCGCAGATGGCATTCCGCAAGACCTTCCCGGAGGCCGGTGGTCAAGTGCTAGAGCCGTTAATGAAGACGACCATCATGGCGCCCAATGAGTTTCAGGGTAACATCCTCATGTTGGTGAACAAGCGTAACGCGACTATCATTGACACGGAGATTGGTACCGAGGACTTTACGCTGATTGCGGACTGCAGCTTGAATGCCATGTTCGGCTTCAGCACGCAGCTAAGAGCGGCCACACAAGGAAAAGGAGAATTTAGCATGGAGTTTTCTCATTACGCACCTGCGCCGCCGCATCTACAGTACGTTTTTCATCCCTTGCTCTATATGCTAACTCTTTGCGGTGAATATAATGTGACGGGCCTCGCTGACAATGTACCTACAGGAGAGAGTTGGTCGCCAAGTACGAGAAGGAGCTTGAGGCCAAGAGGACTAAGTAAATTTCGTCTATCGACGGAATTCCGTCCTAGGGTGGGATGGCTAGGAGATGGCTCTCAAAACACATCCGTATTGAATGCATTCGAACATGCTCTCACCTGAGCAAGCGAATGCTTCTGCTGCCTTATTATTGGCGACTTGGTCAATTTAGGGGAAATACTTCTAATATTTCGACCAAGTTGACCCATACCCTAGAGTCGTGACTGTAATTGGTTACGGGGTGTATAATATAACGTGATGACATACTTCGATATGCAAATAGAACCTGTATATAAAGTATCTATGCGCAACATCGACACTGGGGATATGACCGGGTGGCTGGGTACGTCTGCGCCCAGCCTGGTGCTTACGCTCATGAAGAATGAAATGAAATGAAATGATTTCGGAATCTACTTCTAAAGAGCGAGACTAAATAGCTCGGTGTATAGAGTATGAGACCTAGGATAGGAAAAAAAATAAAAACTTCTTCTCTCCAGTTTTGTCTTTTCATAACGATTTGAAAGCTTTTGATTGGTATCATTAAGTCTAGATCATAACTTTTAGTATGCTCTCCTTGATTCCTTTTTTGGCCCCATTTCCTTTTCATGTTCCTCATATTCAACAGGACAGACGCTCATCGTAACTTACTATATATACTTGACCAGCCTCACTGAGAAATAGAGTCAATGTGTATTTACAGCTTCTTCAGAATATCCTGCACAACCTCTTCCGTCGTAGCCTTACCACCCAGGTCGGGCGTCAACAACTTTCCCTCCTCGAGGTTAGCATCGACGGCAGCGTAAATTCTCGCCGCGGCATCCTCCTCATTTAGAAACTCGAGCATGAGCGCAGTGCTGCGTAGAGTAGCGATAGGGTTCGCGATGCCCTTACCCTCGATGTCGGGCGCACTACCATGGCACGGCTCGCCGATTGCGAAACCCTCGCCTACGTTTGCCGAAGGCACTAATCCTAAAGAGCCGACGAGAGCTGCAGCACCATCAGATAGAATGTCACCGTATAGGTTTGGCGCGACGATGACGTCGTAGGCTTCGGGCTGACGGAATAGCTTGTATACCATGCTATCGACGATCTGCTCCTCGATTGTTATGGCAGAGGCGAAGCGCGGTGCGGACAGAGCGGCGCGCGATGCGGTGCGGAAGAGCCCGTCGGTTTGGGATAAAACGTTGGATTTGTGGGTTATGGTTACGAGTGGATGCGAATGGATGGACAAGGAAGAGGAGGAAGAGTCGCGGATCTTCTGACGGCGAAGAGCGATCTCGCCAGCCATAGTGGCAATGCGACTGGATGCGCGCTCTGAGATTCGCTTGATAGCCTCGGCGTACTTGCCGCCCTCACTATCGGGACGCTCAATGGTGCGCTCCTCCTTTACGTACAAGTCTTCGGTGTTCTCGCGTACGATGACCATATCGATGGGCTTAGCGGCAGTACGAACGCTCTTTACAGGGCGCACATTTGCATAAAGGTCGAGCTTCTTGCGCAGAGCGACGATAGGTGAGGAGTAGCCTTTCACGGCCTTGGTAGGCGAAGACACGGCGCCGAAGAGCGCGCCGTCGCACTCATTGCGCAGGACATCGACGGTGCGGTCGGGTAGAGCGACGCCCGTCTTCTCGAATGTCTCGAATCCGGCGTATAGGTCAGAAAACTCGAATTTCAGCCCAAGCGACGATGGGAGGGCCTCGAGGATCCGACGGCCGGCGGGGATGACTTCGCGACCGATACCGTCACCGGGGATGAGACCTGTTTGCGGAGCGATTGAGGGTTAGAGTGTATGTGGTTTATTAATTGGTAGGAATTCCAGGGTCTATATGAACGTGTAGTATCTACTGACCTATTCTAAGCACGCGGGAGGCCATGGCGCGGGTTCAATTGAGTTGCGTATGGTGCGTGATGTTTGGTTAACAAGCAAGTCGCAAAGCAGGTAGTAAATGAAGCTCAACGGAGCTTCCGTCGACAAAATTTCTGGTGGTGGGGTCTATACCCTGGCCGGGATCGGAGGGATTATTTCAGGGGGTTACACGAGTATGTTAGGTACATTACCTAGGTATGTACATATGTACATCCCCGACGTATTAAAATAGCCTATCGCTTGCCTGCAGCAAACGACCTTAGCTTGTAGATGAAGGTTCCCTCAGCTACCTAGTTTAGGTACATGTATGGTTCAATATGTATATGTAACCTAAGTACTTAGGTAAGTACCTAATGTACCTACCTAATCAACGATGCAGCACGGCAGTTTAGACGCAACATACGGATTGCTACTGAATTATTGCATCATTGACTATCGGCCACATGCGTACACTCATTTCATAAAAAGCATTTTTTCCCTTTTTTTAAAAAGAGGGTTCTCGCTCGGGCGTCTGCAGTTGCGTACCAGACATTTCTCCTTAGGGACCATTCGTTAATACTCCGCTGCATGTTATGATACTATGACACCAATGACATTTGAAGATCTGAGCTGAGAGAGGGGCGTGTGTTTGCCACCAATGAGGGCTGGACCTGAAACATGCTATTCATATATCACATGTGCATTTATATTGATTTGTGGTTTTTTTGGTTTTGGAAAGGTGCCCTCGACTCAAATCAAATTGATGACTTAACTGATGCATGTAACATAAGAGTTTATAAACTCCGTAGCATCCGTACGACTGGATCTTCGTAGCTTATAATACGGGATTGCTTTTGTAAGCTGCATAAATTTCGAGCCGTGTCATTTGGTACCTAGTACGACAGTGCGGCTCTAGATATTTCTTTGGGTATTCAATGTTCAATTTCTTAAACCACGTCTTGGCTTGGAGCTATTGATCATTAGATTTTATGCATTGGTGCTTTGTACCATCTGTGCACTTGTACTCATTAGGTAGGTCAAATAGTGTTTTCTTTTTTTCGTCTGTAAGAAATTCTAGAATTATTCTAATTGGGAGTTATAAGTGCTTAATATAGATATTTAGGTAATTTAGGTAATTTAGGTAATTTGGTAATATTAGCTAAGTTGTTAAATTTATCAGATAGACATCTGTCCTGTAAGAAACTCCTTCCAGAGTTTAGATCACTTACACGTAACAATACAATACAATACTACATACCTATGTGAGATGGATCTTAATACCAGAAAGGAGAAGTTAGGTACGGATATCCGTGCTACATGTATGTATTACCACATGTCCACGGGTATGTACGACATTGAAATTGAACCACGATACGACCAGACTAGATGTTCATACGGACCGTACTTTGAAATTTATGTCCCAAATGTCCCAATATTCTAATATCCTAATATCCCAATATCCCAAATATCCTAGATTCAATTCAATGTCAGGTCGCCTCGGTATGCCGTTAGACACGTTTTGGGAGTTCATGCAAGCCCCTGAATCCACTTTATTCAACCGTGAAATAATTAACCCCCCCCAAAGTATCCTTAAGTATCTAGGTACTCCCCCTGCCTAACTGGGCAATTTGATTAAAGGAACCATCTCTTGCTGGTCTCTTCTTAGTCCTGCCTAGGCCGTGCCTTATTAGGCCACATACCACCAAATAATTCCCAAGCTGTCACTCGACTTCCCTCAGTTACTCTCTTAAGCTTTCCCTATCTTTCCCCCCCAGGCAACCTTCGAGAACTGTATCCTTTTACAATTGTCTTTTACAATTGTATAATTCCTTCTTCTGCCAAATGCGCATTCAACCACACACTCTTTTTTCCTTTTTCTTAGTTGCAGCATTTGCTTAATTCTAAAATAACCATAGCTTTAGTCTGCAACTAAGGTTATTCCCGCTGAGTTCATTGAACTTCGTATTTGCAGAGTCTCCTATCTTCGAACCCCTTAACGTACTTTATGTATGATTTCGACCCGACCTGGCCTCGCTCGATAGCTTGATCGCCTCTGGACTGGACAACATCTCTAAGTTTATTCACTTTATCGCCTCTCCGAGGCTCAATTCGTCTCCAAATTTCTAGGGTCCGGGACGAAGAGCTGTTAAACCAAGACCAAGACCAAAACCGAAACCAGGACCAGGTGGACCAAATAAGCCAGCAGCAAACCGATCTACCGGCCAGCAGAAAAAAAAAAAAACTTTAGGGCATGCCATCCATCCTTGCAAACGGTGTCTGCACTTTCCCGCGGTGACAATCGTTGATCCATGATCAGTAGCAACTGATCGGCTCCCTGCTTTTGTTCTTTTCTACCATAAAACCTTGGAAGGTCCATTAGTCGCAACCATGTCGGGAGTCAGGAACCTCCGTGCCATGTTCGAACAGAAGGGTGAGAACACCCCTCCAGATCGTGGAAGATCTCCTGGTCCATCCGGTATCTCAGTTGGTATGGCGCTTCCTGTATTCAAAACACCTGCTTGCTTATAACATCGCCTACTCGAATTCCCTATCCTATATATGCCCAAGTCAATTCAGATATTCATCTGCTCAACCCCACGATTGTATCTCCATCCCTCAACTCCTAGCTTTATTGGCTACGTTATCCACTTATCATTTGTTAAATTCCACCAGTTTCTTGGTAGTCGTAGCTAACATTGCATCTTCCACCACTAGGGTCTCCCTCTCCTTCTCATTCGCCTCGCCCGCTTTCCAAGGTTCGGACCACCTTTGTAGCAATCGAAAAGGACGGCCGGGTAGGGTTGAGAAGAGAGCCCAGCGGAGACTCAGTCTCCGTATCCAGTCGAAGACTCAGCGACGAAACAGACGCTAGTACACCACAACCGGTACCTGAGAAGCCAGAGGTTTTAACCGAGAGCATGGCCAAGAATGTTTCGGTCTTCAAGACGAATTTGTCTGAAGAGTCTATTCCAGAGTCGCCGATCCCAACCGCTGCTCCTAAGTCTCCTGCAAAATCCCCCCCAAAGAAGGAGAGTCGCAGTCCTTCTCTTGCCCCGAACCCAAATCCGGACAAGGTGACAGATGAGGAGGAAACGAAGACGAAACTGCTGCCAGGGAATCCGACAGAGAAGTCGGTGTCAAGAGGGAGTAGCATAGCGCCAGCGAGTGGACGTACTAGCGTATCAACAAATGGTAGCAAGACAAAGACCGCGACCGCCACAAAGCCTGTTCCAAAAGCCATTTCGACCGCAGCCAAATCTGTTTCTAAGGCTCCTAGGTCGCCCAATACTCTCAAGCCAACTAGCAGTACTGCAAAGGTGTCTTCCGGCATCCCGACCTTGGCTCCGCAGAAGAAATCGACACCTGCTTCGTCTAGGGAGCGCGATGCCCCAAAAAAGGCGGCCACTACGGCTACCACAAAGCCGGCGGCCACTTCTAGCAAGAAGCCAACACCCATTGATCTTCCTCCTTCGGGAGCCGGATTTGTGAAGCCAAAACCCAAGTCACCTACTCGACCAATTAAGTTACCTTTGTCCATTACGGCGCCTACTGCGTCTTTTGCTTCGAAGCTCGGAAACGGCACCGCAGCTCATCCTCCCAGGCAATCTCTCTCGCGAGCTTCCGGTAACGCTCAGCATCTTAACGTGAGCTCCACTACGCATAGGTCGCCTAGCAGGCAAAGCTTATCCGGTGTGAGTACCACCTCAACTACCAGGGGGTTAAAACGCGGGAATTCGGCTGGCGGTCGAGCACGTCCAAGCCTCGGACTCCCTCCGAAGCCAGTGTCCAAGGACCACCCAATTATCAAGAGAGATGGCCATGTCGACGAAAGTTTTCTCGCGCGGATGATGCGACCGACACAAAGCAGTTCTAGCAAAACCGCGGAAAAGGTGCCGGTGACACCGCCACGAAAGCAGAGCACACCATCAAGTGTTCAGAGGAAGGCTGAGGGAAGTGCAAAGAAATCAGTAACCAGGGCACAGTCTGCAACGAATAGGGCCAAGGCAGCAGTAGAGCATGCAAAGCCTGCTGACAAGAAATCCCCGACGGCAGAGGTTGCTCAGGTTGTCGTCCAGACTGAGACAGCAGAAGTAGCTATTGAGACAGCCAAGATTTCGACAGATACTCTTGTTGAGGAAAACAGTATTTCCACAGAAAAGTCCCCGGAGCAAGTGGCAGCAATTCCTGCAGTCACCGAAGACACAGAGAAGGTTGAAGATATCGAGGATTTGGTTCAGGATGTACTAGAGCCTGCCGCTGAGATTTACGCAGCTAATAGCAAAACTGAAAACGTACAAGATGAGCAACCCATATCCGAAGGCACCGATGAGGTCATTCTTCAGAGTGAGGCCGCTAGCACCACCGAAGAAGTGAAGGCTGAGGAGGAATCCAAGGTGGAAGCTATTTAAGTATACGATGCCTAATCATAGATACTATCACAGGATACCTAAGGAATCAGCCGTTGTTCTGACTAGCTAGCCGTAGTAACAAGTCAGAAGAGGCTGAAGAAAAAGGTCCAAAATTTGTTTGTATTCGGCGAGGCGCAGATGATACCTTTTTTCTCTTAAATTCATTGGAAGCATACGGAGATTCTTTTCTGTTCCGTTCCTTCGCGGTGCGTGCGGCATTGCTGAGGAGTTAGGAGATAGGTGATAGGTAGTGAAAATACCTACAGCATACCTAAACTTGTCTTATGAGTATCATGTGTATTCATATGTCGTAAAGTAGAAAATAAGGGAGTTGGTTATAGTAACTGGGGAAAGTAATAAAAAAAAACATTTATTATATATTCAGGGATAGTTATGTCTTCCACATGGTGCTGGGCAAGACATTGGGAATAATTGTGTACCTAATATATCCTGCATTCATGATTAGAGTCTTCTGCCCCTACACGTAAACGTATGGAGATGTGTCATCGGATATTTTTATGATATGCGAATAGATATAGTACAATCAAGTACACAGGTAAGCAGCTGATGCCTTTTCCTCTTTGCTTTATATACATGAAGCCTTTCTACTACCCCCTGTCTGCTTGTCCGCTTGTCCGTTTTGTATTTCGTCTATAGAACGTTGGCCATCGTACATCTCTGGAACCCGAGGCCACGCGTATGGCGTACGAGACGAGACACCACACAAGTCACAAGATGAGGTGCCGGCTCATAGCCTCATCCTCTCGCCCTATCCCTTAACAAGACTCGTTCTGTCGATTCATCTCGTTCTTAGTACTTTGTACCAACGTCCCCAGCCAGAATGCGCAAACGGCACCTATGCTACTTCTACTAACTTTAAGCAGACAACCTAGGAGCGTCTGAACGGATCAAACGAGACGGTAGATCACGGGCCTACCCGGCAAAGCAGCAAACCTCCAACCTTGCGCTCGACAGCCTCACGGACGTCGAGGGTTCCCAGACTCGTAGTCAGGATAATAGATTCGCCGAGATTCAAGGCCCGATGGGGATGCGCATCGAAACCCCGCGCAAGGCGCTCTAGCTGAGGCAGCTTAGCGGTGACGGGCCTCTTAGGCGTAGTTATAGGGCTAATAGAGCCCATGACGGGCTCGCCTCCCGCAGTAGCGTTGTACTTGAGGCCGACCCACAGGCGCTGGCGGGCGACGTTGGCGGTTGTCAAGGGCTCGGGCTCGTAGGTCGTGATAGTAGCGGGATCGGGGGGGTGACGGCCGCCGCGCGTGACGAAGGAGAGATAGCCATTTCGATGTAAGGCTATGGCTAGGGCGAGGTTATATTTTGTGTGCGGGACAGAGGTTAGGCCTAGGCGGGCTCGCGACGCATTTTGTAGGTGCGAGCACATGTTGACTATATTTACGATACCCATCTTGGAGATTGTGTGCGGTTGCAGTGCCCTGCCGGGCTCTCGGTTCGGACTTGACAGGGAAAATGAGATGAGATGGATGCAGATTTCTACGGTGCCTCGGTGGATTGGCTAGCCCGTCTCTGCGCTGGTGAGAATTATGACGGCGAGGATCTTAAAAACGGTCAATGTGTGAACAAGTGAAGCTATCCCCAAATCATTCTTTCAATGGAACCGAAAAAAAGATGTGGGTCTCAATCAATTGAAAATCTGGCGGATAATTCCAGGGCCGATACATATCTGTTTATCGATAGATTGATATTCCGTACACGGGTAGCATAAGCTACCTAGGTAGGTAAGCTTATCGACCTATAGGCTTGGTCCTTCTATTGGTTATCAGTATTACCCCGCCATCGCAGCTTCGAGGCAGGAGAGTGGGCAGTTAAGCGCCGAACAACTTCCCATTCTGCAACATCTTTACATGTACCAGTTGCAGTTTTTCCTTGATGCAGGTAAATAAGGTCGTACCACTTACTGGTTACGTATTATTTTAGAAATGGCGTCTGTAGCCCATGGAAGTGATCGTCATTTTAGTAGTGAGCTCTTTGGAGAAGCAAGTTCTACCCTCCAACTTTTTTTTTCCTTTCTTCCTCCTCCAACTCAAGTGAATTTGAAGCTATCGTCAGTTCCAATACGGACTTTGTTAAATAACAAGTAGCACTAACGAGGCTGGCCTCGACTTTTTTTCTATCTCCTATTTATACTATTCTTAATTATCGCCCTCACTTTCTCAGTTTCATTCTTAAGGCCAGCTCATGATCAAAATGGCCGTTCGGCCTGGTGAAGAGAATGTTGCGACTCTGTAAGTGCCCAAGTAGTACCGACAGTTTTATAGTTGATAATAGCTCAACAATCTTCCCCTTCCCCTTTGTAGCTTTGGAGACGTTCACTATTTCTACGGACCTCCCGAAGCGAAGCCGCCGCATCACCGCTTTGACAAAGGCTCTTACGTGTACCTGTTCGAGAATGCGAACGACCGAAGGGCGCGGATTGAAGTCGCGAATCAGCCAGGCACGGATGATCAAGATGCTTTTGACGGATGTAAGGATACTCCCAAAGCAGTATTCGTTTTGTCGTATAAATATCAACCTAACTCTCCCTCGCGATGTAGATCTAGATAGAACGAGGGTTCGGTACTCATATAAGCAACAATGTCTCGTAAACATCTTAGTCGAAGGCGTAGCCGGTACGCCGATAGATCAGAATCAGTGGCATCTTCCAACGTACGATCCTCGAAATGAGAATAAATACCACTACAAGCTTCATTCTCTCGATATCTACTTCTGGACTCATGGTGATGCCCTACAGTTCATCAATGGTGTACGACGAGTCCTACCCACATCTCAGGTGGAGGTCACAGATGAGCCTGGTCCACCACCACATCCGTATGGCCAGTTTCAAGACACGAATTCTCTAGTCCAGAAGCTAGAAAATGTTGCCATCTCAGACCCCAAGTATTCGAGCCCTAAACCAGCACCTCAAGGTATACCTACTTTCGCACCTCCTCCAACCTCCGCAGCGACAGACGGCAGTAAGAATACCTCACCTCAAAGCTTTGCACCTATAGCGTACAATCCCGCTGCACCAGCAGCCGCAGAACAAAGGATATACCGGGAAAAGACTCCCCCACCCGAGGATGACGGACACGATCCTCTCGCGGCTGCCGTGGCTCGTGATCACATTCCCCCTTATACTCCTGGGTACGGCGCGACGAACTTCTCTGCTCCGCCGGGTGGTCCCGGTCTTCCCGGCCCTCCGCAGGTACACTCTGGTCTGGCGAGTCCTGGTCTAGTTAGCCCCGGTCTAGTCAGTCCAGGTTTGCCAACACCCGGCATTGCGAGTCCGGGCTTCCCGCCGACTCAATTCGGACACCTGCAACGTTCGTCTACAGTCCCGGTCTCCGGCCTGGCATCGCCCGGTCTCGTGAGCCCATACGGTGCCAACTTCCCCGGATCGCCCGGGTTCGCACCGCCGCCGCCACCACCACAGAGCACGCAGCACCACCCTACTCCACCACCTGTTCAGAGCCCTGGTCTACCACCACCACCCCCAGGTGGATATTCACATTACAGCTACAGCAATGCGCAGCAAACACCGGGGGGTGTGGATTATAGTATCCACCAGCAACTATACCGACCAACCGAACAAGAGCACGCGTCTAAATACGAGAAATACAAACCCAAGGTCGAGGGTCAGAGTAGACTAGGCCAAAATGCGGAGCGGCTGGAGAAAGGTGTCACGGGGATGTTCAAGAAGTTTGAAAAGAGATTTGGTTGAATATTCGCAGACATATTTCTGAATAATTTCCTCTTCTAGTACTGGATACCATGTTTCTGACTCTCTCCCTCTCACACATTTCGATATTATAGGCATGGGTTGGGTTACAATATATGATATTAGGAAGTTTTCGCCCATTAGAGTTGCAATGCTAGCATGCTCAGGGAGAGCTGATCGTAAGATGAAACATAACTAAATTCGTACCGAAATTTTTGTGTGCGAATACTATGGTCCTATTATGAATATTAGCATTGAGTGCATCTGAGCGGCCACAGCTTTAGAAGACGCAATGACGCAGCTTCGACATACAGGTTTACCCTCGTGTTACGGTCTAGATAGGCCTATTGCGTAGTCATAAACATGCCAGAAGATGTGGTTGGCTTAATAGCTATGATGAATGGATAACGGATGCTTAGCTCCCTTCATACTACAAATGAAGGGACCCTATCGGAGACAAATTCCCCTTTCTGGACATAGATAGGCTCGTGGGTGCAAAGTCCTACATATGTAAAATATAAGATAATAGCTTACATGTAGGTAGGTACTTGTTTGCCAACGAAAATGCGCTGTACCTGATGTATGTCTCACCTCCCAGCCAACCAGCTGAAGTGCAGTGGATAACCGTTCCCAATCTTCCGGCTGATAATAGCAAGATCGAAGACATTGTCTAACATGCCATGCGTCGTAGGCAAGGAGACTCGTGTATGTATGTCTCGTAATGCTACGTAGCTATCTGAGACCTTTTACATTAGCTTGAACAACGCCAAGAAGGGAATATCGAAGTAAGGGATTCCGATTTGAAATTCGACATACATAGTACCAGTAATAATGGGATCTTGTCTTTCCCGTATGTAGTCACTGCCACTGCCACGACCCAAATTCCCTAACTTACTTAGCCTAACTTAGGTATCATGCAACTCTGCCAAGATTTGACCGGGGGGGGGGGCGGGGGGCCATGGCGTTTTGCAGATACTACATACCTTAGCGCAGGGAATATTCCCAGGGACCTGGCAGCCCTAGCACAATCGACTAGGGACGGAGATTCACAGGCATGGCTAAGGGCAGTCGAGAGAGGTACTGATCAACAAGGCGCAGTGGAAATTCGCTGAATCCATAGCCACGTATGGCCCGTATGGCCCGTATGGCATGTTTGGCACGTTTTACATAATATAGATAATATAGGGCTAGGTTAGTAAATGATTCCATTAATGTTGATCAGGAAGGAGAGTACCTATGTAAGGTATCCACACAGACAGGGGATGACGTATGTTAGGTAGTCATGCGAAAAGCGAACAAGAATTCGTTAATGAGATTTTTTTTTTTTTTCGAAGTTGTAATGTTTTGGCGCCCGTTGGCACAGCAGGCTACCTAAGCACCTAACCTCCATATGTACCGTTCTGTAAGTTTGAGGCAGCCCGCATAATACGCGAACCAGAAGAATCAGGCGAATCAGCCGAAGCGATGACGGCCGAGGCGTCGTATACATACTTTTCGTATCGAGAAACGTTTCTTCAGGATTGCATAAGGTCAGCTTATTATTACCGCCAAAACAAATACCGTCGAGAACTTTACACTTAGGTATACTTATATTAATGCGATGCTGCAAATATCGCCGATTATACGTAACAATATACATAATAATAAATTATCTTATACTGGACCAATCGTTACGTCGGCGTCCTTTTATCTTCCTACATCTAAAATTACCGAGAATTAGATCGGGCGATCGAATCACGTAACATCGAGGTTGACGGGTTGGCTCGTGGACTACGAACTGGGGAACCTAGTCTTAACTCTGAAGGATTTAAAGTAGAACCAGCCTCAACGGGGCTGGCAAAGTCACGGCACGGCAGCAGACTTTTGATATTCTGCCTGGTTCTCGTTTCGCTATTTCGCTAATTCGCTAATCTCTCCGTGCAATAACTTATAAGCTTTGTAGGCAATCCTAATTGCACTTGAGATGTGAAGACAAATCGATGAGGAAAAAGAATGATAGGTAACTCGGCAAATGTTTCAAAGGTTAGACAGGTTGAGACATGTAAAGTGCAACTAACTAGGTTAAGCGCTTACCGGGACTTTGGTGTGGTAAACTAATGTTTTCATTAGTTGGGAAACGCTTGAATGGATTCAATAGAAGGGTCGAGGCTACCATCAATACCTGCTTACCCTTGCCACGCTTGTGCCTGCCTTAAGCCTACCTCTAACCTACACTAAGTACAATATGTACCTACCTAACCTACTGCCTACTTTGGTGCATGTATCAACACTAATCATATTAGCAGCAAAGGTACCGCCCCAGGTGAGATGTATTAGTGTAACTCTTACCGTGTGTGTGTACCGCAGCTGCCGGGTCTTTAGACTGCTGTATGGAACCTAGCTAACCATGTACCTCGTTTTGTCCCCCCCCCACTCCGCCAGCTTCTTGTATCTTGAGACTTTCCCGTCCTCTTCTTTCCATCTCCACCTTCATCTCCGTTGCTATCTATCACGAGGTAGTTCACCATCTTCTCTTTTGTGGTCAGTTTACAGCTTTTACGACTCCTAGTCCTGTTAGTCTAATACCATTCTACCCCATCGGGCTGTTTTACTATTCTATACCCGCTATATTGCCGGCGCTTAAGCTCAAATCGCGTACCAAACCCGAAGACTATTATCTCTTTTGTCCGTCTTAACCGAGCTTGAATTGAAGACTTACATAGATCTCTTCGTAACCCCGCGCAGCATAGGAGGTATCTACTGATTTTATTCTCTCGAAACCTGTCGCTGTTGGATCAGTCTCGCGAAATTGGTTGTCCCTATTTATAAGACTAGTTCGTCATAATTGGTGCCGTCATCGCAATATT
Organism: Daldinia decipiens; assembly: GCF_022478715.1. Lineage (NCBI taxonomy): Eukaryota > Fungi > Ascomycota > Sordariomycetes > Xylariales > Hypoxylaceae > Daldinia > Daldinia decipiens. The sequence goes on from NW_026054598.1 coordinate 50,929, forward strand.
CGTGCCTAATTCTCGCCAACATTGCCGCTATCTCCCCCATCTGTGCTCTCACCTGCACCACTCCCGAACAAGATTGGCTCTTTTGGATTACCGCGGGCACGACCGATTAGCTTGCCGTTATTAATTAGTTGCGGCTTCTTGCCGTTGTCAAGCGCACGGCGCCCCGTCCTGAGATAATCTTGGGTTTGCAGCTGCCAACTCACGATATCGGGTGCGTCCCGACGGCGTCGCAAATTATCACACTAGTCATTCGTTTATACTCATTCATACTTCACAATGCTGCTCCCATATCGAATTCCCCTCCCTCTTCGATCCAGTGCCAGCAAATTGGTGTCAAGAGATCCTGGGGGTCCTGGAGGTCCTGAGGGTCCCGGTGATCAGGGACATGCGCCATCAAAAACCATCTTTATAGTAAGTTATTCTATATCGGCCCAGCTCACTTCGATCCACCTTAATAACCCCATCTTTGCTGTAGATCATTGGCATCATAGGTGGTATACTATTAGTCGTTATCTTGTCATTTTGCTTTTTCCGCTACAGGACGAAATTCGGTTTCGGGCAGGCGAAACGAGGCAAGTACCAGCAAACGGGCGACTCCGAGTCGGCTGAGACATCTGCCCGGAATAGAAGGCGACAAGATGGCCACTCAACTTCTACCCTCCCGGTTTCGCAAACGAATCGAAACAGCACGGTATCACAAGTAGATAGAAACACGTCTATTCGATCTATTATAACTCTTCCTGCGTATAAGCAGAAGGCGAACGAAAACGAACAGGTCATTGGCCGCGAAGGGGAGCGCGACGGCGTTGATGTTGTGGTAGAATATCCCACCGCCGAGGATCTCGAGAGTATGCGGGACGAAGAGATGGAGACGTTATTTCAGATCCGGTTGGCAAGAAGACAGGAACGTGCCGAACGGGAAGAGCGGCGTCGCTTAACACAAGAGGCGAGGGCTCGCGGGGATACTAGGGCATTAGGCGACTTGGCAGTCCAGAGACGAGCCGCACGCGATAACAACATCGTGGATGACTTACGTGACGCGTACGGGCAGATCAAGGAAAAGAGACAACGTGCCGTCTCTAGTGTTAGCTACCACGAGCTTGGTGTAGCGCAACTCAATGGCACGAGAGTCCGCACAAGTAGTCATGGGAGCGAAGGCGTAGGATTGTTATCAGATGCGGCTAGCATTGCCCTATCCACGCGCTCGCCTTCGGGTCTATCCCATCGTCGAGATCGTAGCGCCAGCTCTGTTCTTAGTCTCGATAGCGATTTTCCATCTCCAGGCCCCAGGTCTAACGCATCCACACCACGGATAGGAAGTAATCACACCCGAGCCGGATCAAGCCCGGAAATAATCGGCGAGGCGGATCTAGGCGACGTCGAAATGCCTCCACCAGATTATGAGGATGTTAGCTTAGACGATGCAAGATCGGGGGCTGCGACACCTATCTTTAATGAGCCCCCACCCGACTACATGGACCCAGCGCGTGGTCACGAGCGACGATTAAGCGCACAGACTGCAGACACGATGACGGAGAGCGGAGATCTCTCGACAACAGACAGTGCGCGTGATACAGCTTCGACCAGGAGATCCTCAAGAGGAATTGGGGGTGTTCCGCAGTTGCCCAGCTTACGGATTGGGAGATTACCGCGGATTGTAATCGAACCATCAACAGCATATCCTAACGACTCTCATCAATAAACATCTATTCAACACTTCTTCCAGCTCGTACACTGGAGACAGCTAGCAGCAGCATACACGCCCGCGGCTTGTGCATGGGTAGCAATAACTCAGCACATAATATAAGTCGCCACAAAATATACTAGTTATACGATCAAAACTACCTAATGAACCAGATTCTTAATTTGTTAGTATTTAGCAGCCAGACATGTATTTGAGCAACTTTGGAAATTAGCGTGGCACGAGACGAGACGAATTCTGTATTATTACTTGCAAGGCGTCTTTGGTGTGGAAAGTTCATTTTGGAACTGAGAAAAGCGAGAGGTTTGGAGAGAAAGTACCATCTTCGGCCTCGGAGGGTACAGTTCGGAACATGGCTGATATATACTGGCCATTGTGCTATTTATTGTAGTTCGCCTTCGCAATTCAGATGCCTCTTGTCCGTTCATATTCAATCCCAATTTAGGGTCTCGAAGTTTACAGCATCATTGCCAGTCCACAACGCCTGAAATCCTCCCTAAGGTGCTTTATATGTACCTAGGGTATCAACGAAATTTAGCGTGATTACCTAGGTAAATAGGTGGGTTCCGGCATGGGGCGAGTCTGGCTGCAACTAATAAAGCCAACTGCTTACCGGAAGGGCTTACCGACGATGTAGTTTTGTTGGATATATCTTAACAGTCTTCTTTTTTTAAGTTGATAGAATAGACAAACAGACCTACCTACCTTATATACAACTTCTATTTCTTGATTACAGGTCAACAGTATATCTGGGTACCCAGGTAGGTAAGTAGGGGTTCATGGAATTTAACCGGGCCATGTCCCGATTAAGCAAGTGATAGAAAACGAAAAGTGGCATCGTGTCGTATTGCTGGTGTGTAGGGGTGCCACCTCCGATAGGTAAATAAAGAAAATCGGGTACGACCTTCACCGAATAATAATACTGCAGACCGCAGACTTCATCCCGGATTACATCAATGTGCCTTATCCTCGTATGTTATCATTATTCTTCTTCTTCTGGTCTCGGTTCCGCGGGCTAGAATCGGTTATCCTAAGCAGACGGTGAGGAGAACCCTTGGATAAGGAGGGTTAATCGTGGACGACCTCAACGTGAGAAAAAAGATAAGTTAAGAGCCGGAAGCAACGGTGTCGAAAGCTACTATGGAAAAAGAAAAGGGCAGCGAAAATGATAGCAACACGGGCTCGCAGATCAGGACGGAGATCTTTGAGGGTTCTGTGGACCGTACGGAAGATGCGGATGTGAAGTCTCCTCAAGCGACGGCGACGGCGACGCCGCTGGCAGAGCCGAAGACGCCTGATGTCCCGGAGTATGTATTTTCGGACTTGGTTCACCTACATGTATTCATTCTCTTTATAAACCGGCCTGGGAATTATATTCAACTCCTTGGCCTTCTCTTATACGTACCCCAGAACACTCTCTAACACAGACACGATTTTCTACTCACTTACATCTGCTAACGTTACATAAACAGCGGCGGCCTAGTAGCATGGCTCCAAGTCCTCGGGGCCTTCGTCATCATGCTCGCGAGCTGGGGCCTCACCAACTCGTTCGGCGTGTACCAGACGTACTACGAGACCGATCTCCTCCGGTCCAGCACATCCTCTGAGATTAGCTGGATCGGCTCCTTGCAAGGTGCCCTCCTCAATATGGGCGGGCTGGTATCCGGCCCGCTGTTCGACGCGGGCCACTTCCGCGCGCTGATCATCTCGGGCTCGGCCCTTGTTGTACTTGGCTTGTTCATGACGTCCTTGTGCAAGACGTACTGGCAGGTCTTATTGGCGCAGGGTGTTGCAGTGGGAGCTGGGTGCGGACTGTTGTTCCTCCCGTCTGCGGCGATATTGAGCCAGTATTTTGCGCGGAGACGCGCGCTGGCGTTGGGTTTGCAGTCTGCGGGCTCGCCCGTCGGGGGTATTATAATTTCGGTCCTGTTTAGTAGGTTACAACCGCGGATTGGGTTTGGGTGGGCGACGCGCGTGTTGGCGTTTATTCTACTGGGGCTGCTTGTCGTGCCGTTGGTTTATAGTACGTGCTGTTGTGCTTTCTTTCTTGTTCTTCCCCCTATTTAGCTTGTCTGTTAACGTTCATCGTTGTAGTGCGTCCGCGTGTCGCGCCACCTCGTAAACGTGCCTTCTTCGACCGCGACGCCATACGAGATGTGCCGTTCATGAGCTTCGCGATATCGGCCCTGCCGTCATTCATGGGAATGTTCGTGCCGTTTTTCTACTTGCAGCTGTTCGCGTTACGGCGCGGCATCGCGAGCGCCGACCTAGCTGCGTATCTGATTACTTTGCTCAACGCCGGGAGCATCTTTGGGCGCATCCTGCCGAATTTCGCTGCCGACTACTTGGGTTCGATGAACATGCTAGCTGCAATGACACTAGGCGCTGGTATCCTTGCCTTTAGCTGGCTCGGCGTGCACGATCTCGGAGGAACGATTACGTTTGCAATACTCTTTGGGTTTTTCAACGGGGGAGTTGCAAGCTTGCCTCCTAGTGCTATCGTGACCCTTACGCCGGATCTGGGCCGCCTTGGTACTCGTATGGGTATGTTGTTCGCATTCATCGGGATAGCAGTGTTGATAGGAACGCCAATCGCAGGTGCGATTTTGAAAGATGTGAATGACGACGGAGCTTGGAGGGGATTAATTGCGTATTGTGCTACGACGGTGTTTGTAGGGGGACTCGGGTTTGTGAGTACGCAGGTCTTGCATTTGAGGAGAGTGGGAAGTACCAAGGTGTGATCTGGGAGGTTGTGCTGTGCAGCTGAGGTGTGGATGAATAGGGGTAACATATATCTATATCATGAATAGGAGGTAGTTATGTAGGTAAATATTACGATATAGGTATTCGAATTTTCACTTGATAGGATGAGTCTATTGACTCAAACATGGGAGCTACTACTATATACTATTACAGGTGCCCGAGGTGAAAAGAATAGTCGAGTCTTAGGAGTCCATTCAATATTTTTCATTTGTTTTAATAGTTAAATCGTTCTAGGTGATGAGAACTACATTATTGCGCACTTAGTAGGCAACCCGCAAGGACCTTCGCTCTTCTTCTTCTCTTTCTTTTCCTCTGTATGTGTGACGGTCGCAGTTGGTGTCTCTTTATCATTGCTATCATGTAGTCACGCCGATCCGGAAGCGAACTTAGCGACGGTCTTGTAGAACTCGGTACCCTGGATCTCAGCGATGGATATTTCCTTCTCGCTAGGCTGGCGCGAGCCGTCACCTGCAGCGAAGGTGCCGGCACCCCAGGGGCCACCACCGTGAACCTCGGAAAGGTCAGTCAAAATACCGAAGGCGTTGGCGTAGCCGAAGGGGACGTAGATAATGCCGTGGTGGGCGAAGGTGGACATGGCCGCCAGAGCAGTCGACTCCTGACCACCGCCTAGAGAGGCCGTTGAGATGAAGAGACCGGCCATCTTGCCGTGGAAAGCACCGCTCTGCCATTGCTTTCCGGTCTGGTCCCACCATACGCGCCATTGCGCGGGGAAGTTTCCGTAGCGCGTCGGGATGCCGAGTAAGAAGCCGTCGTACGACTCGAGAGTCGCCGGGTCCGATATAACCGGAACATCGGCAGCTGGGCCGGGAGAATGTAGCTTAGCTAGAACGTCCTTGGAGAGGGTCTCGGGAATTCTGTAGTTGCTATATTAGCATATATCAGGAGAAGAATACGTAGAGAGCGGTGCCTACTGGAAGATATCGGCAGTACCACCAGCCTTCTCAATACCGCGCTTCTCAGCTTCGGCTAGTTGGCGGACATGGCCGTAGGTGGAGTACTATAATAAGACGCATGTTAGTCGCTATAGTATCGAAAGGCTAGGAGTCGAGGGTTAGGAGCATATTGGGAAGTTTGGTAGTTCGGCTTAGTCAAGTGATGAATCATGACCAGCCTGAGTATCTGATGTCTTCTTTTTATCCAACCACATAAATCCCGTAGTTATTGGCATGTGAATGAAAATACTTACATAGACAATAGCGATCTTGGGTGCCATTGCAAATAAATGAAAACAGGGGTATCTAGTAGCTGCGCTTGATAAAGAAATAGACTAAAGCCTTGATATTTATAAAGATACTTGAATATTATTGTATTTTCCGATGTGAAGCTGTACAGAATAAGGACATTCTTAACGACGGCACCTCGTCGACTTTATACTCGTGTTTACATCATAGACAACATCCACTAGCGGGCACCGTTGATGGAGAGAGGTGGGGATGGCGTGCTTTACTTTTGCTTATTTTTCTTTATCATCCATTAATAATAAGGGTCCATCATGTAAAGCACCTTGTAAGGTAGGTTAATGTTGCGGCTAAGTCGATCTTATTCGGTAGTACACAAGCGGTTTGAAGTCTGATCTAGCCTCTCTTCTGTATAACTCACCTCTCTTTCTCTCTTTCTCATTCTTCCAAGTCCACCCCAGCAACGACTATCACAATCTCCACTCCTCCAACAGCATAGCTTAATAGTAGAGTTGTAATAGCGCCGCATCTCAAACCAACTATCAGCTGGTAGCTTGTGCATATTCAGCCACCAAGGTAGCTATCTTCATGTTTGATGCATATTGGTAATGCAACCTGGTTTTGACGTAATCATACTTCATTGATTCGTAAGTGCTTTAGACGTAGGTTAGGTACCTTACCTACATATGTTAGGTAGATAGTATTCCATCAGTCTAGATCAAGGGTGGTGGATAAACTAATAACTAAGAGGGATATACCAATGGGTTTCTATACGAACCACCCAAGCAGATGTTTACATACAATGGCTTCTTACTAACACACATCTTAGCATAAAGTACATGTTAATGTATGTATGTCTTGCGGCTCCAACCACAGGCCAGTGGGGGTCAAGCCTGTACAGATTCGAGTTAGGCTGGTATATCTTTTTTTCTTTCATTGCCCCAATCCGGATGGTAAAATCGACTTGCTTGCTGATTAATGGCTTACACCCGCTCGCGTAATTCTTATGCGATTTTAAGATCGGGCGGTCCCAGTATTCATGGATCTTTCTATGGATCTTGTTGTATCGTTTCGCTCCATGCCATCACCCAACTAAGCGGGGAACTGGCATGGGACGAAATATGGGTTCGGAAAACGAGCTATTATGTCTTGTCGTTCTTGAATTATTGAGTCAGCACCATCTAAGCGTAATGTCTTCATCATACATATGTGTAATGCTAGAATAATCTTCTTAACCCCTGGTAAAAACCTAACCATCTTGCAACCAATCGTCCAATACTACCTCGACGTACATTTGTGCCTGACTAAATTATTTTTATCTTTCATCCACGTTTCTTCTTACTTCACTCCTTACACTTTACAATACATGTATCAAGAGCCGATTTGTTCTAGCACTCGAGTTTATAGAGATCGATTTCAAAAGGTTCATAAGCTGAAAACTGAAAACTGAAAACTCGCTCTCCTTTTCATACGACATGATTTCCGCGTCTCGCGAGAATATGTCAATCTAGAGTCGTATCGATGCGGCACTGTTATCTGGCATATTAGATTACGGCAATGTCGTCGCAGTGCAGATAGACAGCTCGCCCTTGTTACCACCCTCCTTCTTTCTACCCGGTACTAGGTAGCTCGGAAGCCGACCGAATGCCAAATGCGGCGAATTGGTAATGAGGCTTCATGGAGAAATATATACCCCTTCTAGATACGTCAAGCATTATAATTCTATATTCCCAAGTGCTTTTTGATAGTTGAATTGCTGGAAATTTGAGTTATTGTCCAAGTAGATGGAATAACTAATATCAAATTCGAGATCTATTCTCGTTGCTCGCTTGATCTTCACTCCAAGTTGTCCACTAGATATGAACCAAGCTTCTCTAATGCTTGGCGCAGTATCTCCGTCTCGTTCACGTATCCGATGCGGACAAACCCATCAAAGGATGAAGCCTGGCCATATCCAAAACAGCGAGACCCAGGTAGAAACATAACTTTAGTTTTATTCAACACATCCTTACAGAAGGCTTCGTCGTCCACTGGAGCCCCTTTCTTGTCCTTAAACTGCACGAATGCTGTAGTTCCTGCTGTCGGTTTCACCCAGGAGCATACGCTCGAGTGGTCTTGGATGAATTTCTCTAGTCGCTGTATGTTTTCTTTAGCTAAAGAAATGTTCCGCGCTAAGAGCTGCGATCGTACGGAGGCGCTCAGAGCGTACCGCGCCACCTGGTCGTCGAGCTGTGACACACTGATAGTGGTGTAATCGCGGACGGACGCGATGGTTTCGATGATGGAAGCATCTAGCGACGCCACCCAACCCACTCGAATACCTGCTAGGGCCCACGACTTTGACATGGAACTGGTAACTACGACCTTGGGATAACCTAACCCTAGTGCCGACGGTGGGATATTTTCCGGTTCGAGGCTATGGAACAGCGGCCTATAAACTTCGTCTGAGAATACGATGATGCCGTGTTTTTGCGCAAGATCGATTATCTTAGCCAGCACCTTTTTCGGAATTGTCGCTCCCGTTGGGTTATTAGGATTGTTAATGACGATCATCTGGAATGGTAAGCTAACCGAACATGATAACATAACTGTTGAGCTGAAATAGACGATATACCTTCGTATTATCCCTGATCAAGGTGTCGAGCTCAGCGACATCGGGAATATATCCGTTCTCCGGTCTGAGCTTCCATAAGGAAACCTCAGCCCCTAAAGACTCGGGGATAGAGTACAGCTGTTGATAGGTTGGGAGGACGCAAACCACATGATCCCCTGGCCCGACGAGGCTGTAGAATACTAAGTGGTTGGCGGATATAGCTCCCTGCGTAACAATAACGTTCTCGGTGGACAGAGGAGCAACTGTCGTCCTCGTATCATCTTCGTTATACATGGCTATGATATTCCGCCGCAGTTCGTCAGATCCCCGAATCGGACCGTACGTCATAGGCTTAGAGAAATCGATCAGCGGATGAACGTCGCTTTGTTGATCACTATTGAATTGTTTAAGTTGATCGATCGATATAGACGAGCAGCATGTTTCGGCGATGTTCAGTACCCCTGGCGTAATCTCGTACTTGTCCATCCACTGCTCTACCTCAAACGCTGGGATTTTCACCATCTTGATGTCTCTATGAGAATGGTTTAAGTTATTATGTGTAGAGTGTTATCCTGGGATTTTAACCTTTGATAGAACCTTTAAAGTAGATGGTTTAATTGTATTAAAGAGGGCGACCTTAGGTATAACAAATTGCTGGTCCGTATAAGGAGCGAGTTGTTTGGTCATTTTTATTTACCTACCTAAGGTACCTACCTACCTATATATCTCTCTTTTACGACATGCGAAGGGCGTGCTGTGGGGCTCTAAAGGCGCCGTTCTTCGGTATTGCTACTTGGGTGCGGAGATTATGTAGCCTGCCATGATTAAGTGCTATGTCTTTTGTTATAGAATAAAGTGAATGTGTCGTCGAACATACATTGGAATATCCTTGCTTTTCTATCATGTAGTTTATTCAATCGAGGCTTGACGCGGTTGAAATAGCTATCTGTATGTCAATTCCTGGCGGCATGGCATTATTTAGGTACTTTATCTATGATGATATTATTAATTATAGGAAAATCTATGGTTTTAGCTTGGTTACATGGATAGACGTTGAGTAATGTAGGAAACGGGTTAGAGGCTGCCTATTAGCTGCCTGCTTTGAGAACTATCCCCATATAGCTGTGGTGACTTGACATATTAGTGACATCTCTTATATTAGGTACTAATGCCTACCTATGTATGATAACAAAGGCGTGGCTTGAATTTATATCCTAGTATTTCTGCTACTGCAGCTCACCCATTCCGCTTCTGGTTTAATAATGAGAAGGCTGTCTTGGGCTTTACAAATGTTTAGTATCACACTGACGCTGCGTCAACCATCTAAGTTAGTCTAACTGTTACAGTACCACGAACCTTTCCTTAACCTTATAACCTGTGTAATGTATTAGACTCGTATTGTGACCTCTTACTGGTTTGACTAGTTAAGCCAGAAGACTTGGTGCACACTATCTAAGGACGATGTAAGTTACCGTGACTAATTATACTTAATTGGTTTACGTAATGTGTTTCTTGAACGTAGAGAGATACATGTAGTAATTAGTTTCCTAGGGCGACTAAGTATTTGGGTGTATTATGTTGTATGAGATAGACATTGGGATTAAATGGGACTTTGGAGAGATCAACCAAATCAAAGCCGCTTGGGTTGCCTTTGATAATAACGGTGAATTATGTAACTGTGTTTGCATACTAACCTAATCTCATACCTAGGTACCTAGGTAGTCGGAGAAGATCTCAAAACCCCCCGATAGTCCCATACGTACCTAACCTAAGGTACCTAACGTAGGGAATTTGGCGGCTGTGCGCTGCTATGACGTTCTGGGCGTTACAGCTTAGGTACATGTAGGCAGGCACATACCTTCTATAGTAATGTATCTCAGCACCTGCAGTTGCTCAGGTGTCTCGGTCGGGTCCACCTCCCATTTCCCGAGCTCGGTTCCTCTATGTATTCCATGCTACCGTCCCTGCACCTCTCAACTCTTCCAACTCTCTTATCTCCCTTCTCCCAACTTGCTCTGGCAAGTCATCATCTGACTTTATGGTCGGTAGTATTCGAATTATTCCTTCTTTCTTTCTATCATATCTCATCATTTTTCTATTCATACCATCCATCATATTCTTCTTGTGACCTTGTCCATATCCAATCCCAGCCCTGGCATCACACACGCGGCTAGCTAAGACCAGCATAAGACCAGTATAAGACCGCGCATCTAACCAAGTAAGCCTAGGTACTTAAAGCCCGGTGGTGTAAGGGTGGCGCAGTCAGCTGGCCAACCAAACTGACTTACCTTCAAGCTCCTTACACGTTGTTTTGGAGCCTTCCTGGGGTTTGTACCTAGTTTAATGTACCAGCCTATCGCCAGCTTCCATCTTTTCCCTTCGTCAACATTGCCAACCTAGTCGAGAGAGTATCCACTATCGCCGATTACCTTGAGCCTCATCGGCAATGTTCATCATGTCGTCGCCGAGTCTTTGGCTTGCGGCCCTTGGTGCGCTCTCCTTATCATGTCTTGTTGCCGGCCAAAAGAACTATACCCAGCTGGACTCGATGCGGGCGCAGCTGGCTCTCTTCGGCGACCGACCGGCTGATTGTCCCCCGTGGTATGTCAACCCAACTATTTGTTTGACACGGTTCGCAAGTTGACCCATTTTCCCGTCTAGTTTTAACTGTCTCCTCCCGGCCTACGAGTGCGGCCAGTACGCCGAATGTAACGAATACAATGGGAAGTGCGAGTGTCCGGCAGGATTCGGAGGTGACGATTGTCTTGAACCCAGTATAGCTCCCCGTTGTAGCTCCTGCTTAGCTTGAGCTTGGCTGACCGTGTTATAGCTTGCGGCTCGCTTGCTCGTGGCAAGGATCGACCGATAAGATCAGGCGATACCTGCGAATGCGACGAAGGCTGGACCGGAATCAACTGTAATGTCTGTACTCAAAATAACGCTTGCAATGCTCTCATGGAAACTGGAGATGGCGGCGTCTGTTACCAGAACGGCGAGGTTGTACAGGAAAACCACCAGATGTGCAGTGTTACGAACGAGAAGATCCTTACTATGCTTGAGGGCAAGATACCTCAGGCCACTTTTACTTGCGCGAGAGAGTCAGGAGTGTGTGATTTCCAATGTGAGTGAAACCTCGATTTGCGAAGAGGCGGCAACGTGACTGACCATATCTATTAATTAGTCTGGATTGATCGACTTGAATCCTTCTATTGTCACCTAGAGAACTGCGAGTCTACCGCAGACTTCACCTCAGACCAGAACAGCAGTTACTACAAGTGCCCTGATGTTAAGTGTGGCTGTATTAAGGATCGCATGCTCTGCGGTGCCGATGGTTCCATCGACTTGACCGAATTCCTCAAAGTTGAAGTCCAGGGCCCTGCTACTTTCGACTGTTTGCAAGAGAATGGTGGTATTAATAACTGTAAATTTAAAGAACCAGCCCTGGATTGGATGGTAGAGAACTTCTTCGGCGACAAGAGCATCGAGTTGGAATGCCGCTCTGGCGAGTGTCTCTACCACACGCAGGTTCCTGGATACGAGCGCCCCATCAAGAAGATCAACACGCCCTTGATCGCGGGCGTGATTGCGGGATGCTCTTTGTTCCTTGTCGCCGTCGTCTTGCTCATTTGGTACTTGTCTCGACGACAGTACCGATACGGAGCGATCCACCTTGACGATTCCGACGACGAATCCACGAAGCTGATGGTCGATCACAAGCCGGCGACCCTATACTTCGAAAATGTCGCTTATGGGCTGAATGGGAAGTCTATCCTAAAAGATATAAAAGGAATCGCGCATCCTGGAGAGATCACGGCTATCATGGGTGCATCAGGCGCTGGGAAGACTACGTTTTTGGATATACTAGCTCGCAAGAACAAGCGCGGTCAGACGTCCGGAGACTTCTATGTGAACGGAGAAAAGGTCACAGATGCCGAGTACAAGAGTGTGGTGGGTTTCGTCGACCAGGAAGATACTATGCTTCCGACCTTGACTGTCCACGAAACGATTCTTACCAGTGCCCTCCTTCGCCTCCCACGTGGAATGGGTCGCTCGGCTAAGGAGCAAAGGGTCTATGAGGTTGAGAAACAGCTTGGTATCTATCACATTCGTGATTCTCTGATTGGATCTGAAGAGGGCAAGGGTAGAGGCATTTCCGGTGGAGAAAAGAGACGTGTCGGCATCGCTTGCGAACTTGTTACCAGCCCCTCGATCCTCTTCCTCGACGAGCCGACTAGTGGTTTGGATGCTTACAATGCGTTCAATGTCATCGAGTGCCTCGTAACACTAGCGAAGACGTATAAGCGAACTGTTATCTTCACTATTCACCAGCCTCGCTCGAACATCGTCGCCTTGTTTGATCGACTGATTCTTCTTGCTCAGGGTAAGACCGTCTACTCTGGCCCCTTCTCCCAGTGCCAAGAGTATTTCGATCAAATTGGATACAGCTGCCCCCCTGGCTTCAACATTGCAGATTATCTTGTTGATCTTACAATGCATGCCGGCTCTTTTGGTACCTTCGACGATGGATCTTTAGTGAACGACGTTGCGAGCGTTGGCCCTAGCAGCACAACAGCAGTCAAATCTATCGCAAGCATCTCCAGAGCTACCAGTATCGCCGAAGACAGCTCGACCGAACCATCCTCAAGCCGGCCTAAAGGCAAACGGAAGGATTCGATTAGAGCAAGGCAAGAGCGCGAGTTATTCACAAGGAGGAAGAATACTGTCGATACAGCCGCGTCATCTGACGTGGAAGAGGAGATTGGATCGTATAAGCTACGACGACAACCCGTCGGCACTGTTCCACAAGTTGTTGTCGAAGACGTCCACGATCTTCCACCGTCTGCCGAAACTAACCTTGATGGCCTTGTTTATGCCTATGCTGGGTCTGACATCTCTAGCAGCATACATGAAGAAATCCAACAGGTCGTAACCAGTGCTCAACTTGCCAACGGTCAGAATGGCAATGGAAGAAACGGTGCGCATTCAAATGGAAGCGCAATTGGTCGTGGCTATGCCCGTGTCGGCTATTTGACTCAATTCATCATCCTCTCGCAAAGAACGTGGCGGAATCTCTATCGCAACCCGCTCCTCATGTTAACTCATTACGCTATTGCCATAGTACTTGCTGTTCTATCGGGATATCTATTCTATGGCCTCACTGATGATATTCCTGGATTCCAGAACAGACTCGGCTTATTCTTTTTCCTCTTAGCACTATTTGGTTTTAGCACGCTGACCAGCTTGAATGTCTTTGCATCTGAAAGGCTTCTGTTTGTCCGTGAGAGAGCGAATGGTTACTATGCACCTATCACGTATTTCCTCGCGAAGGTCCTATTCGACATCATACCTCTTCGGATAATTCCGCCAATTTTGATGGGAGCCATTATATACCCTATGACGGGACTCGTACCGGACACAGCGCACTTTTTCATATTCATGCTCGTTCTTGTACTATTCAACTTGGCTGCCGCCTCGATTTGCCTGTTCATCGGTGTGGTTTGTAAAGACGGTAGCGTTGCAAACCTGATTGGTAGCCTGGTTATGCTCTTCTCGTTATTGTTTGCCGGATTACTCCTAAACCATGACGCAATTCCCGACGCGGCACTCTGGTTACAATCCCTGTCCATCTTCCACTATGGCTTCGAAGCCCTTATCGTTAATGAGGTCCTCAAGTTGACCCTTGTGGATAGGAAATATGGCCTCGACATCACAGTCCCTGGTGCGGCAATCCTGAGCTCGTTCGGTTTCAATAACGGATCTAAGTGGATGGACGTCGCCAACCTAGGCGTGTTTGCTGGCGTCTTCGTGGTGTTAGCATACGTCGCTATGCATTTCTTGCTCGTGGAGAAGCGGTAGATTAGATACGATGAAGATAATCTGGGAAATACATGTAGAATTATGTTGGTATCTATCAGGGCATTGGCCAAATTGGCATCTAATGCATTGTCTCAATATCTCCTGCATAGCTCGGCAACGCTTGAGCTGGATAGCTCAAGGGCATATGGGTCATTCGGGGCGTTCAAGGTTTAGGCACATACGACATTGTAGATCATAAATGTCGTTTTATAGGTACATACATGGTACAACTTTTGTGAAGGTGTCAAACTTGTACCGATAACCGTAATTGGCATCGATGCCAGAGTATGCTGCGGCTGTCGTCCAAAGAGGATTGGTGCGACCTAATAGACTTATATTTACAATTCTTGCCTCTGCTTTCAAGTCGTCGCTAGGCTTCGTCTAGCTTACCACCAGTCAACTCCTCGGCAACCTCCTTCTGCCTCTTGAGTGTTCGGGTCTTCTCTGTCTCTAGGTTCTTTATCAATAGGCTTGTAGTCCGCGACACATCGTTCAGCATATTGGCAACGGTCTTAGGCTTGCCGTCCAGGTCCCAGATATTGTTCACGTCGTAGCCGCTAGCCGAAAACCCCATCTTCTTCCAGTAGTCGGGGGCAAATAGGCGCTCGACCTCGGTCTCTAGATCCTTTTCGTCGACGATGAATGACCGTGCCTTCATGTATAGCTCCTGGATGGCGTCACGGCGGGCCTCGCTCCTCTGCGTGGTCAAGGACTCGGTGCGCTCGCGGGACTCGAGGGCCCGCTCGAAGCGTTCCGGGTCCGGATGTACCTTGGTTTGTAATGTGCCGGCGTTTATCGAGCCACGAGTTAACCGCTCGTCCTCGCGCTCTGGGGCTGTGGCGGCGGCTCGATTGGCGGTCAGCCTGGCAGTCTGCCGCTCAAGTCGCCGGGTATCGAAGAGCTGCTTTCGAGAGTATAGAGCGCGAACACCCTCGCGCATGTTCTCTCGGCGGGAGGCGGCTATTCGGCGTTTCCATGATTGGATCTCGGAGCGGGGAGCATGTTTAGAGCGCTCGGAGGAGGGTTCGGGTGCAGACTGCGAAAGCCATTCATCTTGGGGCTTAAGGTGACCATCACGCTTCTTGAAAACCTGCCGCGGCACTGGTAGATGACCCTTGATAGGCTTAAGCTCGCGCAGGGCTTCTATGGACTGATCTTGCGGCGGGTTCGGCACGTTTATGAAGAGAGGGGACTCTGGAGGGATCCTTGGCAGCCCGGGTCGGCGGGCAGTGGAGGAGAAGAGGGCTCGTGATATGGATCCTCGTGGGAGGAGAACCGGCCGGGGAAGTAATGGTGGCATATCGGCAGGATGTGCGGTGTGCCAGTAGGCACTTCTTTATTAATACACAGACTATTCAGTTAATTGAGTTCATTAAGCCTGTCGCGCATCCCCTCGATATTGCAAATATCGCAATCGTCCAATTCGTATGTAGTATTGTATTGAATTCTGTTGAGTTGTGTTGAATTGCTTCGAAAAAGTTACATGCAAAGAAATTCAGGGAGACCCACTTTCGATAGTTCCGGGTTTGGACGGTGGATAAGTGGATAAGTGGATAAGTCTCGGTAAAATCAAAATTCTACGCCGACTTTAGCGCGATTAGATAAGTCCAGAGAAAAAAAATAGTTCCAATTCCCCCATCGGCCATCTTCTTTTTTTCTAACTGACTTTCTTCACATACTCATTTTCCTTCCTATCGTACCTCTCAAGCTCACGAATTTGGGCGCTATGGGGACTGGTAAGAAGGAAAGAAACCGGCTGGTCCGGCAGGGCAAGTCGGGTTCGGGCATGGACAACATTAAAGTCAAGGGCGAGAACTTTTATCGTTCTGCGAAGAGAGTCAAGGCTTTGAACATACGGAAGGATGAAGGAAAGCCTGTGCGAAATGCCGACGGTAGGATCATTCAAGCTGCCAAATATCAGTCCTGGGATAAACCGATCGCTCGCGTCGAGCCCAATAGGAAATGGTTTACCAACACTCGAGTTATCTCGCAAGATTCCCTCACTGCATTCCGCGATGCTATGGCCGAGAAAGCAAAAGACCCTTACCAAGTCCTGCTGAAGACGAACAAGCTTCCCATGAGTCTTATCAGAGATAACTCGGATACGAAGAATGGCTTGAAGCAGCATAAGGCCAAGATGACTATCGAGAGCTCGCCGTTTGCTGACGCCTTCGGTCCGAAATCTCAGCGCAAAAGGGTCAAGCTGGGTGTATCTAGCTTAGAAGATTTGGCTGATGACACTGAGAAAAGCATGGACGTTTATAAGGACCATCTCGAGCAATTAAAGCTATTGAGTGGAAATTCGGGGGTGGATCTTGAAGGACCTAGCGAGGGCCAACCCGATAACGAGGGCACCCTCGCTTTGGCTGTCGAACCGATTTTCAGCAAGGGGACTAGTAAGCGCATATGGAATGAGTTATACAAAGTTCTTGAGTATGCAAATATCTTGTTACCTCCATGAGGTTCTATTTGCAGAAGGCAATTTACTAATATTGAATAGTGCTTCGGACGTTATTATTCACGTACTAGATGCTCGCGATCCTCTAGGCACTCGATGTCGTAGTGTCGAGAAATACCTAAGAGAAGAGGCGCCGCACAAGCATCTCATCTTCGTTTTGAACAAGACCGACTTGATACCTACGAGCGTGGCTGTAAGTACTATTCTTCCTCTACATTTCTGTTATTATCATTATTTTTTTTTTGTCTACATCTACCCCAAAGATTTTAGTCAGGGTACTTCCTCCTACTTTCGATGAGAAGTATCCGTTATGTCATTGGGAGATTAAATATCTCAACTTGCTGTTCCTAACCCTCGGGTTGGGAGCTGGCGGAGCCTCGTCTTGAGGTACTGCCATTAGTTAGGCCGTGTTTCATTTTGAGTTGAGATCTATCTACCCATCTAGGGTGGTCAATGGTAGATTTCTTAGTAGTGATTCATACATCTTTTTTTTCCTTTTCGTTATTTTTGCAGCTATTTATCTTTGGACCCAATATTAACACTGTCCAAGGCCGCCTGGGTTCGAAACCTCTCCACCGAGTATCCTACCCTTGCTTTCCACTCAAGCGTGACCAACCCATTTGGCAAAGGTTCCCTTATCCAGCTTCTTCGACAATTCTCGCAATTGCACAAAGATCGAAAGCAGGTATCAGTCGGGTTAATAGGATATCCCAACGTGGGAAAGTCTTCTATCATCAATACCCTACGCGGAAAGAAGGTCGCCACTGTAGCTCCTATCCCTGGCGAGACTAAAGTATGGCAATATGTTACTCTGATGAAACGGATATATCTTATAGATTGTCCCGGTGTGGTTCCTCCCAATCAGAACGATACACCTCAGGACATTCTACTTCGCGGCGTGGTTCGTGTTGAGATGGTAGAGCAACCCGAACAGTACATTCCTGCACTGATGGCAAAAGTAAAGCAGCATCATATGGAACGAACATACGAAATTAAGGGGTGGAATGACCATATTCACTTTTTGGAACTTCTCGCCCGAAAGGGCGGCCGCCTATTGAAGGCTGGGGAGCCGGATGTCGATGGAGTTGCTAAAATGGTAATAACGGACTTCATGAGGGGCAAGATTCCATGGTTCACCCCTGCGCCTGTTGTGGAAGGGGACGACGGGAAAGGCATTGAAGGACGCCGGGGTAGGCTCGGAGAGATGCCGAAGAAGCGGAAGAGGGAGGACTTGGAGAGTATCCCGGATACAACTGTGGCTGCATCGGCTACGTCCGTTGGGGAAAAAGCAAGTGCGAGCGAGGACGAAGAAGAGTTCGAAGGTTTCAGCAGCGACGATGACGAATCATCGGATGATGAAGCTGCAGCTGGCCGTGAAGAAGAAGAAGATGATATGATACCCCTGGACGAGCTGAGCGATATTGACGATAGCGACGGCAGCGAAGACGAAGAATAAATACTCGTTTCTACTCCTTAGAAACAATCAATATGGCCTACCCATTTCGTCAGGTCAAGCCATAGCTAGCCTGTCCACGCTTAATGTTGTCAAAAAGGGAGTGGATTCGTCGGCATGCAGGCGAAGCGCATATATGCGTGACGTCCGGCTGGAACCTGTTTCGTCGGGTGACGCAGCAGACGGAAAGGATCTCTATGCTCACCTAGTAACCCGCCTTACATGGGCTACTTGAGGTTACATAGAAATCGGGCTAGTTTTACTATCTAGATTCCGTCAGACATGGATTTGAGAGATCCCAAATCTTGTCTACCGTGAGAGCTCACCAACTTCTGTCCAAATAGAACATGAAGTAAATGCATAGGTAGCTACCTTGTTAAGGGGTGGAAAACTAAGGCATTGGGCCGGTAGGATAATAGGGTCTATGATGGCTGGGTGGATTTGCATCAGAATATGATGTCTCCCTTGTAGCCTCATAAATACAGGTTAATTCCTCACGCTTGAACTCTATCTTTGTCGCCACTAAACGTGATAATACTTGATACCATAAATGCAGTTGGTAGAATCTATATCCATAAAGGGGTGCTTTTTCCGGGAGAGAACATCCCTTTAATGATGCTGTTTCCACGCTTGTTAGAACCTAAGCGACTTCCATCGTTATTTGGTATTCGTGGCTACTTACGATCCCGTCTTGAATTACCACAGGTACAAACAGTATTACGAAGATGTAGGTTAGGAGCGATCTCGGTATCCTTTGGATATTAACTCTTGCCATCTTTAGTCTTACACGTTTCTGCTATTTACCATTTGATCCTTTCCTTAACATCATGGTTGCAGTCTTGTTTCTAACTTGCTTGCCTTGAGTTCCTCGGTATTCCCGATCTACCTTGGTAGCCTTTTGGCCTGGTTTTGGGAAGCTCTTTTTATAGAACACCTAGCTTTTGGCTTCTTCCGAAGTTCCCTGAGCACTTTTAAGGGACTCTAGGCTGTTGTTACCAAGATGCTGCCACTGAACATATTCATCACGTTTCTAGCCTCGGTTGCCCCTGTGCAGAGCACATCCCTGGCCCCCCTTCGAATAAACGCCGGGTGTGCCTTTCATTTGGCAATAGGGAGCGGCCATAATGAATCTGTCGGCCAATTGGCGGATGGCCAGGTACGAGTTGGAAGCGACTTGGCGCCATCTCTCTTTACTTGGTTTGGTGATGCCTTCACTGATCATCAAGGGAGAGGCTGTTGGTGGACTCGTATGATCTACTACTAGTTTATCCAACTCTTTCTTTGATAAGATTTAACTAATTCAATTTGTCGTATTTCTAGCTCCTACGTTGCTACTTCAATGCGATTCAAATCAACAACTAGGCCATGGGTTTGTCATTGGGTGTTACGGCGGCGTGTCCTACAAACATCAATCTTTGTTCTACAAATGTCAGACAGGCGACGGGGACGAGGTAAACTTATATCTAGAACCTAATGGTGCCGACTGTTCTAGCATTACGCTTCATGCTGATAGCTGCCGGCCTCCGTGTGCTAGTGCGAGCACTTCGTCGAGACCGTTTACCAGTACAACCGGCACAAGTAGGACACCTTTGACCTCTACTACAACTTCCTCTCATGCCTCAACAAGCTACACAGCTCAAGTTTCTTCGCATGATGGAACTACTACGGTCTCATTGTCGGATTCGACGGGCACACCTACTACAGCCCCTGGCAACTGTAAAACACCCATTTTTGAGCGCCCCGACGAGATTGTTCTAGTCGACAAGAGCAAACCGGATATGAGTAATGGATCAAATCCTAACATGATAGTTTTGCTGACCCCAAGCGTATCCGCGATCTTTGTTTTCGATTTTGATTCTTCAGACTCGAACAAGCAATGCGCTCTCATCTTCGATTTGCCTTCTACCCAGGAGCAACAACCTCCCCTCTATACGCTGAATGGAACCGGACTGGTGAGTTTCGTGCTACTAGAGGAACCGCCAGTCGATTCGAGAAACACGACGTATAATAACGCACCGCCTGTTGTAATGCCGCTCGAGGCAGTAAACCTGGAACCAGGCATGAGCGCCCAGCCGCTCACGTTTCCATGTCCTGGAGAGAATGGGCATATTGTTGTTGAGATGCGCGATAGGCCAGGCTCAGATGTGTGCTTACACTATCAGCAAAACAGACCTGAGGTACCAATCGGGTTATACCTTTTGAAATGCTAAAGCGTATGTCAGTGGGTATCGGGGTCTTGCGGTATGCTGGAAAGAAACTTGAGTGCTTTTATAAAGTACTAAGGAAAAGAGGGACTATGGAGAAGGGAGGAATAAGACAAGGCTTGCTCTTGTATGATTTATTCAAACCGTTTTATAGGTGGTTTCTATGCATCGAAGTATAGCGCTGCCCCTTTTTTGGTACAATGTGGTTTGAATCTTTATCCACTAGGTTACATGGAGGAGTATGGAATGGTCGGTGGTTAACAAGGCTCGAAACCTAGGTACAGTTGAAATAATAAAGCCAGCTCCGATATAAGGAGGAATATTGGCAATATGGGACCGACCAAATTCAAGCAGACGCCAGCAACATCTTTTGTTCACGGTTTCTTAGCTTCGGGGCTACCCAAAACACCAGCCTCCACATTCCCATCTTTCTCTTGGACAAGATGCTGCGCAGTGACATGCTCCTGGGCCATGGAGTAGCCCTTTACCGTTAAACTTAATAGCAAACCCATAGTTGAGAATGCTATAAGTGATAGCCATATCGAACTTAGGGCATCTGAGAATGCCTGAATCATTCGTGTCTTGGTGTCTCCATCAGCCATGTCGTGGATAAGAGCGACTATCGCAGTAGCATCGCGCGAGTACTCGTCTGCTAGGGACGCGAGCCCTGGTATCCTAAGAAGTTTTTGCTTTAACGAGTTCTGGAAGATCACTCCCGAGATAGCGACACCTAGGGCCTGGCCGAAGATGCGGATGAATGAGAAAAACCCCGCGGCTTTGCCGTTGAGTTCGGGCCTACAAGGTGTTAGCATAGGCTATAATCTAAAACCTCCCCCCGGGAGATTTAATTAGATAGCCATTACATACTTCGTAGCAGCTTGGATAGCTAGAATCTCAGCTGTAAAGAGCATGCCAACCCCAATGCCGAATGGGATGTTCAAGAATACCCATTGGGTGACAGTAGTACTTGCGCCTAGGAGGTATAAAAGCCCAGATCCGGCAGTAGTCAAAACCCATCCTCCCCAGAGAGCCCATCGATACTTTTTAGTCATGCCTATCAGAGCTCCCACGGCAATACTCGAGAGGGACAGGCCAATTGTTTCCGGGAGTAGAGCGATAGCTGAAGTCACTGGCGAGTACAGCTTTACGGCTTGGTAGAACAGGGCTATGAGAAATGATTAATTTCGACGTCTAGTAGTGCTTTTCGGGCCATATTGGAAATAGTCTTACTGAGGAAATATATTGCCGCGTATAAGATAAGACCGTGTAGCATGGTTTGGATATAAGCTGAGATTGCCGTCCAAGTTGCGAAAATGCGCCTGTCTACGATAGGGTCTGTCGCAAAACAGAACTCCCAATAAACGAAGCAGATCATTCCCAAGAACCCGATGACTAGTGGCAAAAGAGCCTGGTAAGATGTCCTACAGCTTGTCAGTGTCCTGGGATTGAGGTTACGAATATCTCAATGCATACCATGGGAACGCAACACCCCCTGTAGTAATACCGAATAGAAAGCAGGCAGAGCTAACGGAAAACAGCACGGAACCAAGCCAGTCGAACCTCTTGAGCTTCTCAACGATGTGTCCCGGTACCTGAGCTTGCTTTAAGAATAATGTGACTAAGAGCATCCCAACGCCGACAATGGGCAGGTTAATCCAAAATATCCATCGCCAAGTCTGTAAGAAATCAGCCTCATCAAGGAATCGTTGTAATTATGATACCTACAACGTCCTGGGCAAATCCAGCCCCGATTAGGGGCCCGGTGGCAGTTCCGATACCCCACATGGCCGAGTTGATGCTAAACCAAGTACCTCGATGTGCAAGAGGCACGAGATCAGATATGAGAATCTTGCTAAGGTGTCAGTATTGGGTACTCTTATAAGTTATACTGCGTGAGAAGAGACGGCTTTACCTCCAGAAGCACGATGAGACCTCCACCTAACGAAACGATAAGCATGACTTGTAATCACCAAAGTTGCCTAATGGCTTACCCCCTGCTCCCTAATTCTGTTAGGCTGTGTTATGATATGAGGTATATGATATCTTTGGCAGTCTTATACTCACCTGGATTGTCCGCCCAACAAGCACGATATTGAAATTTCCCGCAAGTGCAGCAATAAGCGAGCCACCCACGAACCCAGCACTGCTAACATACAGCATCTAAATGGTCTAGCTTAGCAAGTATCTTCATTCCGAGATACTGCGAGACTTACTATTCTTCGACCTAGTATATGCGACATCGACGCGACCGTTGGTTGGATCACCGTAGAGGCCAAAAGAAAACTTGTCCCAGACCAGAACGCCTGTAGAGCAGTGCCCCCCAATTCCGCACTCATGATAGGGAGCGCGGTGGGCAAACTGGTTGATTCAATTGCTACTGCAGATACTATTGTCAACAGGGACATGAAGGCTAGAAGGAACCGTTTGGTGGGTTTCCATCTGTCGCTACCTGGGCCAATAGACGTCTTGTCGTTTGGTATTGCCTCAACGCTGGGAACTACCGCGGATGCCTCTACAGGCGGGGGGCTTGGCGTTATATCCATTGTGGTCGGCGTGATAGTAAGAAAAGGGAGGACAACAAAGTTGGATGATTTATACTATTGTGATACAAGAATTAGTTGTGTACATGCTGCTGACTTGCATTTAATATATATCTATTCCCCCCGACGGTCTCCAACGGTGGTGTTGGCAACGAATCGCAATCCGACCCGACCCTAGCTTGCTTGATTAGGAAGGTGGATAGAGAGTCTCAAGCACAGGGGGTGACGGTGAATAGCTTCATAGAGCCAATGATAACTTATAGGGGCGCAAGGCCTTGAGCAAGAAGATGAAGGTGATAAATATTGGAGCATATAGGATGGGTTTTCGCAGGGAATGGCATTATAGGAGGTAGTTAATTAATATTAAACTTGTTTTTGTTGTTAAATAAAATATACTGAATGTCCTTAAGCTGCTCGTAGCTTAAAGGGGAAAGACAACTCTCCAGTAACTACTCCCATGGTGTTCTTAATCTCACCGCGATGGAACCTATTAAGGCGTTGACGTACTTCAGTCGGTCCAATCTTTAACTGCTCGAGGATCTCTGCCGCAACCGCGTCCATAATAGCGTAATTACCATCTTCTATCTTAAGCGCAATACCAATACTGCCATTAGCACCAAGTCGCCGTGTCTCCTCCGACTCGCGAATACCGATAGCGTAACAGCCATCTCCACCCCCTTTTCCAATGAGCGCGCCCTTGTACGCATCGATTAAGGCAGTGCAGAAGCGGCCGTCGCCAGCAATATTCTCCGGGAACCGTACCATTGCGTTGTAAATTCGAGCCATCGCCTGTATACGTGGGGATACCGGGCTGCTCGCTTTCGCTACATCATCTGCTGCTTGGGCGAACGCAGAGTACATGAGGGCTATAGAATGCAGTGGTGCCGCCGGCGAGTAGATATTACAGCCATCTAAGGCCAATTTGACCTCACCGGGACTAAGGCCAGTCAAGTCTTCTATAATAGATTTGATCCTAGCTTGAATTGGATGATCTAAAGTATGGTAATCAACGATACTAGTGCCGATGCCCTTTGCACCAACCATAATACCGATATGGTTGCCAGAACAAGCGTGGCAAGCCTGAGTAGGTGTAAATCCCTTCTCGATCCAAGCTCTGTTAACGACAGAAGATATAGCCGGGTGGCTGCCGCATTGAAGATCGCTCTCTTTAATATTCGACTTCGTCAGCATGGCCTTTGCTCTCTCTACCTGTCTCTCCTCGCTGCTGTGAGTGCCGCACATAAGCGCCAGGTCGGCTTCTTCAAAGCCAAACTGGTCCAACGCGCCGGATTCTACCGCCGGTACGGCCTGGACAGGCTTAGCCCCGGAACGGAGGAGAGTTACTCGTGAAGGGTTGCCCAAGGTGTAGAGGAGCTTTCCGGTGGCATCAACGACGGCGGCGTTGACTAAATGCCTGTTCTCTAAGATCCCGCTGCGAGTGCTGACGACAAAGTCGCCGTTAAGAGGGGTATTCTCCATGTCACTCTATGTGAATTGAGTTAGACGTGCGTATTAATGAAAATGTTAAATTTTTAAATAGTAATTATTATAAGACAGCTATTTTTGAGGTATATTAGGGGGGTGACTATTTTACTATGTGATTCTTATATTCTTATATATTTAAAATAGCTTCTATTGACGTTGTCAGGTGAGTCTTGCGCCCTTCGCGTCTATCGAGTTTCACGCCCTTTGAGCGCTGTGTACCCTTGATTAAGGGCGCGAGATTCTAAAAATAGAGATACCCTCTTTCTTTTAATACTTCATATTTAAAAATTACGGACCTGGCTACCCAAAGCAACTACTTTCCCTAGAATCCCTCCTCAAGGATGTTGTGTTTATTCACATTTGCGTGATCATGGCTTGTTATCATCAATGGCTATTAAGTCGAATTAGCATCTTTTTACTCAACCCAACTACCTCTACCGAAGATCTCTCTTCGACAGATTGCCCTCCGAATTGGGAAATTACCGAAATAGGAAAGCTAACTACAAGGCCGATACAAAGGGTGCTTTTCGCGCTTAGAGGCTTGTATGAAACTGTATAGCTTCATCAATAATATTTTGAAGTTTAATAACCATTAGATGGAATTTCGAGCATTCTAATTTAACCCCTAGTCTGTACTGCGCGACTTGTCAATCGTAGGGCGTAACTGGGATCTATCAAGCAGTAAGCGGAATGGGTCCCTAAATCCTAAATGCTCCGATGTGAACTAACCCGTTCTCTAATATCTTACATTCCTTGTCGGGAGATTTAAAAACTACCTACAATTCCAAGACTTACTTAGTTATGTCTAGCTCTCCTAATAAAGTAAACTTAATCTATAGCTTTCTTCGATGTATAGTTAAAGTATTACTGATTCTCTTGTTAACGATCCAGGTTTAGGTAGTTAGGGTAGTTGTTCATAATTGTCTTTGACCTTCTTAGACTCCCCCCCGCATGGCCTTCGGTAAGCCGGTATTTAGACATTGACAATAATTCCTTAAAGCTCCGATCATGGGTGGATCATCGAGCCGAACAAAAGGGTATAAACGCAAAATACGTCCCCGAGTGCTTATCTTTAGCTTTATAGCATCGTAGAATTACTTGTCTCTTTCTTGAAGCCGGCGGTTTCATCTACACCTATTTAAAGAGTATCTTTACGTACAGAACATGATCCGCTTCTCTTTGTCATCATGCCATCTATCGAGCTATCCGGTTTCTCCTCTACGAGGGATGAACAATTAGTTAGGTTGGCACATCACGGTTCAACTTCAGAAACTGAAGCAGCTCCCACCACATTACAACCAATGCATCACGAGACTTCCAACCGGTATGCAAGTTGCACCTACTATCCCCTTGCCAATGCTCCTAGGTTCAGCTATGAACTCTACTCGAAGTAGCAAGACTCTTATTTCACTCGTCCTAATTTCGAAAATGCATCTGAGTATAATATTCATTATATTTAGACCGTAAAGGCTAACTCGAAAATAGAAAGAAGTCGATGATAATAGTTGCATCCTCGTTCACAATGGTATTCACTTGTTGTGGGCTCAACTTCGCCTTCGGGGTATTTCAAGAACTTTACGACGGGATGGCGCGGCAGCCCAATACTCCTTTTACTGGCGCGACTCCTGCACTTATTGACCTCATTGGAACAATGTCCATTTCGGTGATGACCATAATGGCGCCATTCTCGGTAGCCTGGGCTAAGCGTTTCTCTCCTCGTTGGATTTCGTTCATCGGCGGCTTCATATTTGGGCTCTCGCTCATTTTGGCCAGTTTCGGAACAACGCTTTGGCATTTTGAACTCACGCAGGGTCTGCTCCTTGGTATAGGCACTTCTATGCCGTACATGGTTGCCGTGACGGTGGCACCCGTTTGGTTCACAGCACGCCGGGGTCTCGCTATGGGCATCATCTTAGCTGGGACTGGTATCGGAGGTCTCGTATGGGCGCCGGTGATTAAGGTGCTTATTGATTCTGTTGGTTTCCGAAATTCGCTTCGTGTATCGGGGGTTGTATCATTCGTCTTGGTTGCCCTATCCAGCGCCGCCATGAGCTGGGAGCCTCAGACGCTCGCGCGCATCGACGCTGAGAACGCCTCGCGTACTGGTCGTCTTCAAGGCATCCTAAACGTGCCGCTGGTCGACTGGCGCGTAGCCAAGACGCGGAAGTTCGCTGCTCAGGGACTGGGTGCTATCCTCCAAGCTGCCGCCTATTATACACCTGTCTTCTTCTTCGCCTCGTATGCCGGTACCCTTGGATACAGTGCTACTGCTGGAGCGAATTTTATCGCGCTTAGCAACGCATGTAATGCAATCGGCAAGATCGTCATCGGCTACTTCGCTGACCGCCTAGGTCGTCTCAATACTCTCTTCTTAACCACGTTCATCAGCGCAGCTATTACACTGAGTTTCTGGGTTCCTTCAGCCGTTTATGGTTCCACGGACGATTCACGCGGCCTCTTTATCAGTTTCACCGTCTTGTATGGTCTCTTCGCTGGCGCGTACGTCTCATTGTTCCCTGCCAGTCTCATCGAGATCTTCGGCATACAGAATTTTGCCTCCGTCAATGGTGTGCTTTATATGGTTCGTGGTCTAGCTACGTTAATTGGTACGCCAGTTGGCGGTGCCCTGATTCGGAGCAGTACCGAGAGTGCAGCTTTCGCACCGCATGGCTATGTTAATATGGCGGTACTCGTCGGAGTGTTGCTCTTTGCTGCTAGTATCGCGGTGTTTTGGATCCGCGTTGAGGCAATGGTAGGACCTAGTGGACAATGGCATCCAAAATGGAGGATGTAAGAAGTATAACCCCTAGGGTTAGATGAACATTGGTATTGTTGATATCTGTCACATGCTTTGTAGAATGAATTGTTAGTTAGATGAGTACCTAATATTGTAATGTCTAGTGTACTGAATTAAAGGTATAATACAACTTCAATGACTCTCTTACCAGACAGCGTTGATATCTCATATTAAGGTACCTTGTTCAATATTTTTCTACATGTGAGTCAACTTACACTAGCACAAACATTTGTCGCCCCTATGGCATACCAAAGGCTTTCGGTATTCTATTTCGCATAACTCCACTGGTCTTACCTATATTCTGCAACTAATTCGACATAGTACAAGAACAATATATATCATATCCGGGACTAACTAACAATTCTTACTGGCTACTTTAGGCACATGTTACGGATGTCCTTAATCCGTAATAGTATCCGAGTATATACTTAGATATTTAGGTAATTCTAAACTGAATCTATAGTTGGAACGTATCGAAACTTTATATTAACAGCCAATATCACGTAAAAGCCGGTATATTACAAACATTTCACGTCGTCGGCTCCGATCAAACTAGTCGAGTCCACGGCCTTGATAAAAAATGCGCACTTCATCGCCATGGCGTTGTAAATGCCCAATAACTCTTACGATACTGTCACCTATCACACACTTACTTCAGAAGCAAGCAACCCTACTGGGAGGATAGGGAGTAAAGTCACCCAGCTTTCGTCGGGATACTACTGGCATGGTATGTGACGACTGGTTGACAGATGGTGCATGTGGTTGAACAGCTATCTAAGCGATATGAGAGGTTGCCTCAGGCTTAGAAGCATCTCTCAGGAGCCATCTTACATGCATACTTCTTACTTCTCGGCGCCGTAGTCTAGTATATAAAGAGGAAGTAGTAGTACGGTTTGTCGTAGGTAGTGTTAATACTATCGCTAGAGTAACGTTGCAATGTTGGATTATAAGCTTGAATTTTTTCTATCTTATTATTAGCGTGCGGGACTTGAGTCTGGGGTATGGTGAAGAGTTGGGGCTATCTACGGTAATATGTTATCCAAATGGACGCCTATGTCAAGGGAATGTTGCATGGAATGTGAGCCTGGTTATATCTCAGATGACTTCGGTGTCCTGTCTTAGAGGTCTGGCGGAAATGAACATTAAGCTTAACTTTCTCAGCTTGTCAAAAGACATGTCAATGTTGCAATGATGCGCTTTGGCCCTTGCTAACCCCCCTTTAAGAGCTTGCATGGTCTTGTTAAAAATCTACCTTCTCATTCGTGAACTCTGAACCCCTAACCCCGAAAAGGAAGCTGTTCATGTCAGGGACTATCACACTACAGGACCTGCTGCAAGTCAATTGTTTCTAGAGAAAGATAATAAAACTTGTTCTTATCGCTCCTGTGATGTAGCTGACAGTGGTACAAGTTAAACAAAATTACAGTGTGATACTTACACGTTCAATGCTCTTGGTTGGGGCTGTGGCGTATGTCTTAGATATACTATGTAGCGGGTGCAACCGTGGGATGGGATTCCTAGAGCCGGCCAGAGACTGAGTCCCTGAGACTCATTAGAAATCCAAGCACAGTAGTTCAGCCCTAGCTCGTTTCCGACTGGGGTTTCTGCCTGCATATTGTATAGGATATTGTATAGGATAAATTCCCCTTCGACAGGTACTGATACCATGTTCCTCCGAGAAACGGTCCGTAGATAAACTCTTGTCGATCTCATCGTCTACTATCTCCTCGCGCGATTAGAGTAGACCGCGTGCATTCGGCGGCTCTATCACCTGCTTGAACTGGTGCAGTCGTTGGTTGTAGTGTAATTTCCGTAGGTCAACTTAGTGTCAACCCACCAATACCGGCTGGATGACGCGTGCGGTAGTTCCGATATTTTTGGGGTGACCTTTAAGGCAACTGGTGTCTAAGTAAAGATCCTAGCATACAACAGAGGCGTGTCATGGGCTTGGTTGCACGAGTTTAGTTGCCATCTCATGGCAAGTCGATGACTGTAGGCTTGTAACGTTCGGACGGTCATCTAGGCATCGGCGGCGGGTAGACGGATCTTAAGGAATGTGAAATAATAACAGGTATATATACAGGTATGTGCGTCCCTTCAACTCATCTAATACCCTTTCCCATACCAGTCTTCTTCTGTTCGGTAGTTAGAGCCTCAAGTCAAGCCACATATCAAACATGGTATCTTCCACGCTGACTCTGGCATCCTTGGCCAGCATTCTCCCCTCCGCCCTCGCGGGATTCAACGGCGGTTCTCAGAGCAATGTTGCTGTATATTGGGGTATAGTTATACGATAATATGAAACGCGGTTGATATGATGTTAACGCATCACGACAGGTCAAAACTCTTTCGGCCAAGCAAGCTCCCAGCAACGCTTAGCTGAATACTGTTCAAGTAAGCCCACCTCACTCTTCTATGCGGCCTTACCTTTGCTAACATGCGTTGCTATAGACGATGAGATCAATGTATGGAGTTCGGACATTCTTAAAGCGGAGATAAAATATACTTACTATGTTTTTCGTAGATCATCCCGATATCTTTCATGAACGGCATCAAGACCCCGATCACAAACTTTGCTAACGCTGGAGACAACTGCACGGCATATGCAGGTACCCAACTCTTAAACTGCCCGCAGCTGGAAGAGGACATCAAGACATGCCAGTCTCAGGGAAAGACTATCCTCCTGTCCATCGGGGGAGCGACATACACTGAAGGTGGTTTCTCAGACTCCTCGTCAGCTGAGAGCGCAGCCCAGTCTGTCTGGGATCTGTTCGGTTCAGATACGAGCAAGCCTAACAGACCATTCCTCTCTGCCGTCGTCGATGGTTTCGATTTCGACTTCGAATCTACGACTCAGAACTTCGTGCCATTCGCTTCCAAGCTGCGTTCGCTCATGGATGCTGATGGTAGCAAGACGTACTACCTCTCGGCGGCACCTCAATGCCCGTACCCGGACGTCGCGATGAACGACATGCTGAATGGCGCGATTTCGTTCGATTTCATTATGATCCAATTCTACAACAACTACTGCGGTGTTTCCTCCTTTACACCGGGATCCACGACCCAGAACAACTTCAACTTCCAAACTTGGGACGACTGGGCTAAGAACACTAGCAAAAACAAGGACGTGAAAGTCCTCATTGGTGTCCCAGCTAACACGGGAGCTGGTAGTGGTTACCAACCCGCCTCAGCATTGGACCCAATCATCCAGTACTCGAAGCAATTCTCGAGCTTCGGCGGTGTGATGATGTGGGATATGTCACAGCTTTACCAGAACCCGGGATTCCTCGACTCCGTCTATGCCTCGCTCTCCGGATCTGGGGCCGCCAAGGCTAAGGCAAAGGCTCCTACGACCTTGACCAAGGCTACACCCACCCCTGTCGTTTAAATAAGTTGTGAGTATACCCCCTGTGATTCTCGGTAAAACGAGCTGAGTCTAGTTTGCCTACCTAGGTTAGGTACTAACGTGAAACATAGGTGCCAAGAGTAAGATTCTCGCGATCTAAACGTGGATTAACCGCCGGTCATTGTGGATTAGGTACTAGGTAGTGTGACAGCATAGGGCTGGCTGCATCGTTCGTTAAATTTGCCTTTTTGGAAATTCGTGCATATAGTTATCGCTTCGTATGATGTATATAGTCTTATAGCTTGAAGCTTGTATATAGGTATACATGATATAAATGGTATATATTTGGTGGGCTAAACTCGCCAACTCACATTATATTATTTCGTTACCTATCTCTAGAATCTTTCTTTAACGTTCCTGAAAATTGGGTATTTCACGGGCTGATGGGTCGACGGCAGGGTTTATGTTTCTAGCCCCCAACATCTAAAACATCCTGCTGGTCTAATTGGGTGATTGATATGCGCTACGATGGCTGGCGTTACTATTGCGACGTTGAATATGCGCCTAGATATGTTAACTTAGGTATAATAGTCGCTGAGCCGCAGCCTGGCTTTCTCTATGTACTCGAACGAATACAAAATCAATCAACAAATTGAGGTTTTGACCCGTTTCTCGACTTCTCAACAAGGTCCCACATCGTCATAGAAACATAATAGATGAGCTTTATTTTAAATTATTTATAAATTAATCTAGCAAACTTATGGCTAACCAACAACATGGCGTCCCCCTGAATACGGCTTTAACGATCATCCCTTGGACCACGCCGACCAATACACAGAATACACAGAATACAGTCACAGCTACACTACAGATGCTCATAATAATTACTACTACATAACAGCAAATCCCGACATACCAACCAAATTTCAAGCATCCGAGATGAATTCTAAAGGAGAATATAACTATAACCACCTGCAGCCGTCGAAAGATGCCGTTGGAAATGGGGTACAAGTTCAAACTCGATTACTAGACAGCGCTGAACTACAAAATACTACCGACATAAAATTGCAAGATCCTTTGCTGGCAATAGCTTTCTTCGTCGGGGGAATACTAGCCGCAGTAGGCCACCACCTATATTACCAGAGGTTGAACGACACGCCTGTGACTTCTGAGAATCTGCAGGTATGGTCGATTAGAATCGGGACGGGACTCGCCCTTCTCACCAGATGCGGGCTAGTCGCAGCAATAGGGATTGCTGCTGTCCAACAGACCTGGTTATCATTGAGGAAAAGAGCTATGTCGATTGGTGGTATTGATAGCATGTTCGGTATCATGGGAAACCCATGGTCGTTCTTCAACAGAGACTTTCTGATGCATGCAAAACGACTTGCCGTTCTTGCTGCTATCGCATGGTGAGCTCATAACCCTTCATCACGACTCAGCTTTATAATAGAAGTACTTAGGTATCTAACTGCTTATTTCTTATCCATCATAGGTTGCTTCCCATCATCACGATTGTGACGCCGGCAACTCTGTCTGTCGAGTCGCGCATGACCCACGATAGTGTTGCAACCAAGGTTCCATCTTACAACTTCTCTAATATTGATGGTTGGGGAACATATGGGGGCGTTGGATATATTTCTGGGGTAGCGCCTGAAATCGCACGCTTGTTTACGAGGACTTATATATCGAATAGTCCCATACCTCAGACACCCCCCTTCGCCAATGCATCCTACGACTTCAATTTCTGGGCCCCATCTTATAAATGCTCGAACGCCAGCGAGATTATTAGGACGAGGAATAATCGTACTTGGGACCTTACTTATTATAATTATACGAATTTCGAAGAGGCTTTCAATGCGGAAATAGTCAACCCGGTATCTACGGGGAATTTTTCTAGCGGCACGCTCCCGTTAATCTACAGAAGCACTGCTCCTAGTAGGATGAATAATATGATCCTCATCGGCGCCAACGGTCGAAACGAGCGCTGGGGCAATACCGATCATAACTATCTGGTCTGCCAACTTTACAACACCTCATATAGTGTAACCGTGCGCTTCGACAACGGAGTTCAGTCTATACATGAGAAATCCATTACGAATGTAAATTCCCAAGAGTGGGATAGTGAGCGTGGACGTTTATCTATGATATTGGCTAACGGCCTCTGTGCTCCTGATCCTGCTGCAAATAACGCTACGGTTTGTCCGACCTATTATATGGTACAATATCTCTTCACACGCTTCCTAA
This sequence comes from Daldinia decipiens, assembly GCF_022478715.1. NCBI lineage: Eukaryota > Fungi > Ascomycota > Sordariomycetes > Xylariales > Hypoxylaceae > Daldinia > Daldinia decipiens. The sequence goes on from NW_026054598.1 coordinate 83,572, forward strand.
CTGGCCAGGTACGGATTAATGTGGGAGGGGAAATAATATTTCAGGCGGATAGTTTCGAGAGCAATATCGTCGAGGCTGGAGAAACCCCTTTTTTCCAGTCGGGGTTGAGGGACTGCCCCGAAATCTGGAATTCTACAGGCTACCAGAGTGCTTCCGGCGGCCCCCTCGCATTCCAGTCGCTCAACAGATGTCCAGGAGGAACACTCGCAACAGCGATCGAAAGCCTCTCTAGAAACTTTACGTACAGCCTCCTGACTTACAGCAACTGGCGAAATTTTACGACCGAGGTACCGATAACCATATCAATGCCGAGGAACTTCTTTTATTATAATAGTGTCACTCTCCTGGCTACGTATTCATCCGCCATCGTGGCCACGCTGCTCTGTATATGCGTGGGGTTCGCCGCATTGCTAAGCAACGGCTATACTAGTAGCACGGCCTTCTCCGCGGTGCTTCTGACGACTAGAAACCCTGATCTCGATAGGTTATCCACAGATAATACTCTTGGAGCAAAGCCTCTACCGCATTCTATTCGCGATACCAAGCTTCGTTTCGGTATCTTGAGAGCCGAGGGATCGGAATCACAGGCTGGTTTTGGCCTAGATGGTAATGTAACGCCGCTAGAGAATATGGCATCGGTAGTATTCCGAAAGAAAGAAGCTGAGAGAACTGTTGATTAGAGGATAGGTATATTGGGGAAAATACTTAACTTCCTAAAAGTAGTAATGAGAGACAAAGGCTGAATCAGCCCCATTGATTAAAATCCCGTTCAAATTGCTTCTTTTTCGGATATAAGCACCGTGTAATATATTATTATTTAACTGTGTCTCTCAATGACGCAAGGGAAAACCATCACGTGATGTGGGGGGTATGACATAGACAAGCACGATATATATATTAGGAGGTAGGTTAGGTTATAGCTTAAGCATTTTAATAGATATAAGACCGTATACATGCTCCCCTAGCTAGTTCTAACTAGGCTGCCTAATTGCCTAATTACCTAAATCAAAGCAATGTCTTCTCTTCACCACGTTCTCCTACTCGGCGGTAGCGGCAAGGTTGCTCAGCTACTAACACCCTTACTCCTCCAGCGATCATGGAACGTCACTAGTATTATCCACGACGCCGCGCGGGTCGCGAGTCTGGAGAAGCTCGGACAAGACCAGAACGGGAACCTGAACGTTTTGGTCCGTAGCTTGGAGGAAGTGACGAGCGAGGCTCAGGCTAAGAGCATCATAGATGAAGTGAAGCCAGACTATGTGGTGTGGAGTGCTGGTGCCGCGGGCAAAGGGGGGCCAGAGAGGGTATTAAACTACTTAACTTCAAGTCTCTATATTGCCGTTGCTAACTCTTCATTAGACATTCAAGATCGACCGCGATGCTGCAATTCACTTCATCCGCGCATCAGCCGCCACAGCATCAATCACCAAGTTCGTCATGATTTCGTACCTTGGGTCCCGGTTAAAGAAGGCACCATGGTGGCCTGAAGAGGTCTGGCAGGAGAGTCTCGAAAAGAATAATGGCGCTTTGAAAACATACTATCAAGCTAAGATAGCAGCCGATCAGGTATTATACGAGGAAGGGAAGAAGAGAAAAGACTTCGCTGCGATCAATCTTCGCCCAGGCATATTAACATCAGACCCGGCGGGTAAGGTCAAGCTTGGGAAGCTCCCCGTCATAGGCACTGCAAGCCGCGCGTCTGTCGCGCAGCTAACTGCGCTACTGCTTGATGCCCCTAACGTTAAGAGTGGCTGGCTTGATCTGATTGACGGTGACGAGGATCCAGAGGTTGTTGTCAAGAAGTGTATCGAGGAGGGAGTAGACGCTGCGGAAGGCGAGCCATTTTACTGAAGAGTAGCAGTTCATACTTAGTAGGGCTCTGAACTTCGCAGTATGTACTAGAAGGTCATTAGGGATGGTGGTGAGGAGCCAGAAAAGTGTGCAAATCAAGAATGATTTTACGGCTAACGACTATAAAAAGACTACGTAGTTCAGGGGGCCGAATGTATACTATTGAAAAATGCGAAAAATGTAATAATAGCGTAATCAGTCGCAGTACCCAGCCTGTTGGTCTGGTGAGGTTTATACCATCACGAGGAATTACAGTTTAATTACTACCTACTACCATGACTTATAAACCTATGACAATGAGATGCCATGCCAGCTATATTTGACCTTACTTCCAAACTGCAACATATCCGCACCAGGCGGCTTTATTTATGCGCTGCACATTCTTTCCTCCAAGCGACGGTAAGGACAGCGCCAAGCATGACAACATTCAGCGTCGTGAGACCCGCAAGGAAATGTATCTCGGAAACCATGATAATAGTAGAAATAGTTTCTGTGATGAGATTTAACGGAAATCTTACCTTTGTTCCTATTTCGTATCCTACAGTAGCTTCCGAGTCCTTAATTATTTGTTACGGTACGACGCGAATCCAAATTCCCCGAAAAATACTCCTGATCTTGACATGTCTCTCTTGTGATATGTAGTAGCGGCGGGCTTAAATATAAGGAATCCTAGCGCGAAGAAAAGGGATTACCATAGCCAACCTGAGAGGGCCTCTTAAAGAGGAACTAGAAACAATGCATTCTTTATCACCTCAAATAAAGCCTCCTTTATAGTGGAGTTGGGGCTATTATAAGTAACACTTAGCAATGTATTATTATAATATTTACGACAATAGGAAAATAACAATCAGTTGTCTCATAGCAAGAGTAGGTACCTACCTGTTAAAGAGTCCTGTGAGTTTATTCGGGCGTTTGAGAACGTGACCGATATCATACGGAATTCGAAGTCTACGTGATGCGAAGCAAGGTGTCAATAATATACAGCATATTATATTTGCTTAAGTTGAACAAACTCCTTATTCAGGTGGGCACCCAATCTAGGAGCAATATGCTAACATGTCAAGCTGGTAGGACGGTACGAGCAATAAAGAAGTAAAATGCTAGCATTTATCACATGAAGCAGAACTTATTGGAGAAATCATAGGAACATTCAAACGAACAGTGATAAAAAAAATTATTTTATTTTTACGCGAAGAGCTATAAGCCTATCTGCCCGAAACCATGGCTAACCTCTCTTTACCAAATAAACAGGTAATTTGGGATGATGTTAAAATAGACCTATATAAAGTCCATAACTTAAGCGGTGAAGGATCGTGCGCTCTTACCGGCGTCTCTCATTTCGAGACCTACCGGGGTACCACAAGTCAAAGACTCATCGTGGACTTGAATAACATCCCAATCGTTAAGCTCAACTTCATTATGCTGAGTACCGAGACCCGCACCGATTGAGCACTCGCAAATCAGTTTCGTGCCGTCCATGCGGCAAGGGTTGCATGAACCACCGAACCCGCCATTTGATACATGGTTTAGCGAACCCAAGTAGTTAGCGAGGCATAAGTTGAGGTCAAGTTGGAAATCCGCGCGAGATCCATATCCGGGCTGGACGCAATTGGCATGGAGGACATGCCCTTCCGTCAAGTGGATATCAGTACAATCCGACTTGCCGAGGGTGGTCTTATAGATGTCGGCTACTTCAAAGGCCGAGACGATGGTGAGGATAGGCAGAATTGCCAGAGTGGAGGCGAAACTTGTCTTCATGATTGCCACGATGATATTCGTTATTGGTTGCTGGGGGAAGTTTTAGTTATTGGTGTTGTTGTATGGGGGTTAACATCCTACAAGATATGCTGGCCGGAGTGGGAGACGAGGATTTTATATCAACGGTATTGCGAGGACCTTAGATGAATCGTGAGTGGCCATGCTTCCTTTTGACTAAGAGTCAAAGAGTGAATCGAACTTTGCCATTGTAATCCATTTGACAATAACAGAGCGACCTCGTGGTCAATGAGTTCAGACAGATTCATTGTCTAGTGTTGTCGAATATCCCTTTCACTGTACCCGGAGTGGCCGATGTTACTAACAAATACAATCAGAAATAAACATATTGTTAAAAGTCTAACAAGCGCTTGCCATGACTTTCCGACTATCGCCTCTGGAAGACCGAGACAACCGCAGCTGCATCGCTTGCATGGCGACACATGTTGACTTGGGCATTGAATATGCCGAAAGGGAATTCCAAGTATTTTGAGCTAGTCAAAATTGTAGAGAATTGTCTTCAACCCTTGTTCTGTTCCGTTGTTGTCGCATCCAATGCGGTTCGTTTAGGTAGTGTTTTCGGCTCATGGCCTAAGACAAGTCGGTCGAATAAAAACCACGACGTAACCAGCAAAATGGGCATAGCAACCATCAGCTGGGTATATTTTCTAGCAGCTCGCTTGTATTCGGGACTCGAGGGATTCACTCGGCTCGGTGTTGGTAAGATAGGTCTCGGCGGGAGTTGCGCTCCTTGCGCTCCTTGCGCAGCTGGTTGAGGGCCGGCAACGCGCCTGGGACTGGGAGTCGTCGCCATGTTGGAGAATCGGGGTATAGTAATAGCAAAAAAGAAGACCGATTTGGTTGGCGTTCTCTGTCTTTGTTAACTTAAGAGGGAACTTTTCTTGTAAATGTCGAGTACTAAAAACAACTAAGAAGGCCCCACTAGAATAGCGTCAAAAAGGATACATTTGGATTTACATACTACCTACCTATCATGGCCACGTGATGATACAGGGGATAACGAAATATCACTTTATCTCATAACTAAGACTTAGGTACAATATGTCTTTTTACTTCTTAACACAGCATATAACATTTCTATATCATTGATCACTAGTAAAATAGAAGATAGATAAAGATTTCCCATGCGCTTATTCTGCCATATCTTCTGACCCCCTTTGAAGGTACTTTTGAAGGCATTCTTCTAATTTAGCTACGACCATCAGGTAACCCTTGCTTACAAGTTCCACCAGCCAAGCAACGGTTTGCAACTGAGTCGTCCTCCGCAAACGTCAACCACGCCCTATTCGTACATATATCAGTATGGTGGAATATGCGACGACTTTATTCTAGTAACTTACGACACCGGCAAAGCTGGTGGAGGCGCGAAAGGCCCTTGGTACCAACAGCAATACCAACCAAGAGCTGGTAAAGTCTCATTGGTGTATGTAGGGTCGATGTCTGAGCATAACTCTGCCGACAAGAACTTCCACTGGAGACAAAGGTCGGTCTCGGGGGGGTCTGCCTGAGGTGTAGGAGTCGAAGTCGCGAATGCGATGATAGCAGCAAGAGTTGCGATAGTAGGAACACGCATTTTGGAAGCCTTTGAGATGGATAGATATAGGCACGTCTAATTAACTAGGAGTGTTTGGTATGGTGTTAGGTGTGGTAAGACCATCGTATTTCGTCTTTCAATCGCAAATTTGTCGAGGCTTTATATACATGAGTATATACGAGCTTCTAGCCATAACATGTTATCAGCTTCCTATTAATCGCAAGCCAAGACCGGCTCGGTAAGTAGCAGCGCTTGTGGAGTGGTGCTATCTTCTTCTATAACATCTCACCAAAACCTCGTATTTGGACACTGAATGCAACTCGACCCTTGCCATCGTCCGGCTTCCCATACGTTTTCACCACAATTCGGGGAACCTAACCGCCGAAACGAACCGATAGCTCCATGCTAAATTCTACGGCAATAGATATCATTGGAGTGGTAAAGTTATCCAGGCTCCAAAGGAAGCTTAAGCTTAAGGGGGTTTGATATCTTAATCAGGAAGCTACAATTCCGGATAAATTTATACGAACATGTTTATCTCCTCGAATTCATATACATCGCCTTATCAAGTTAAGTACGTCGAAATCCCAAATACTAGGCTTCGTACACAATCTCCCATCTGCCCGTTCATGCCATCGATCACTCCCTACGGCTATCTTAGCGTAGAAGATGTCCTCAAGGTCGTACTTCTGTTTGATAACTAAGAGCTTTTCATAATGAGCACCGTAAAATGTAGTTTTAAAGTCAGGCTCCTGGAAGTCAGCTTCGCCAAGATAGTTGCCCCCATTAGGGTTAAGAGCCTTTAGTTCCGGCAAGAGCTTGTACGTTATTTGATCTTGCCCTGCCTTGGTCGCTGTCCAGTCGGTGTAGTTGATCGGCGTGCCCACGACAGCGCTGAAAAGAGTCTTACGAAAGTAAGGGTTGGCAGCAACCTCGCTGGGTGATAAAACGGTATTGGTGACATTGAAAGAGACCCCGGACATGAGTGCTTGGGAGCTGATAGTGCGTACAGCATTTACCAAAGCATCAGTGCTATCCTGATCCCGCACGAGCTCGCGGGGCATCAGACGACCACCTAAAGTAAAATCCGATACGTTCCACATAGAGGGTATGGGTTTGTAACTTGCGAAGAAACCAGGATAACCGGCGGAGGAATATTGATACGGAGGCCCAAGTTGATCCATTTTCACCCTCGTAGGTTGAAGATACGCGTCCAATTCCTCGGCGTGTAAGCCTGCGACCATTGCCGGTATGATCATGAATCCAAAAGGAGCGACGACCCATACGACCCAAGCGCCAGCGTCGACAAGGCTGGGTAATGACTGAAAAAATATTCCTATTGACGAGTCAATGGCACCTGTGTTATTACCATCGTTGAAGACATTCATATATGCGGCCGAAAAGAAGGTGTCCGGATGTGCCTTGACGGTCATGGAAACTACAATACCGTAAGTGCTTCCACCACCGCCACGTAAAGCCCAGAAAATATCTGTATTCTCGACTGGGCTGGCAATAACAAGGTCTCCAGATGCGGTCACAACTTCCCAAGACAACACTTGATCCGCAGCGAGGCCATATTTACCTAGACAATAAAATGGAGATGCCATCGCCTTGTGTATAGCATCCAGCCAGACCAACGCTTGGACAGTTGCCACCGACCAGTATTGCGAATAACGAGGCGAAAATTATGGCGCATAACAAAGCGAACAGCAGCCTGTAAATCAGAAGCAGATATAGCATTAATTGTATATTCGGCATAATATCCAAGGTTGCATGGAGAATCCGGGTCCAGAAAGGGGTTGCAACTATTATTGGTAAATCGATAGGCCATGGGCGATGACGGCGAGACTAGGTGTGTTTCGGGGAAGAACCACGCATCGCGTAGCGCATCACACTTCTCTTGGTCATGTGTATCAATCCCACTCAGAGACGAGCGGTGACAATGAGCCGCAAGAGGTGTATTAGCAATTAGCTTCCCCTGAACTGTCTGATTTAATCCATTCCAATCATCCTCACTTGGCCATGAATGATCACCGGGGATAGACCGATATTGATCAACGTCACCGTAGTTGCTGTTATGAACTCCAACGGCAACTATAAGGACAGTCAGGGAGACGATACCAATAAACCAACGGGCGGTCATGATAGGTAGTATAGGAAGAGTTGCAAAGAGACAGGGGTAATTCAGTTAGCTGGAACACCAATAAGATACTAAATATAGCTCTTTAACAGCTCTGATGACTTATGTTAAAGTAGGCTTGAAGAGATGGGAGCATTAGGGGAGTAGAATCGGACTTCACTTCGTTTAAGAGTCAGTTTTAAGTATTTGATATTAGATACATTAGCCACTAATTGTATGTTTGACCATCTCGGCCGAAGACTATAATATTTTGCAAGGATAGCACGTACGATGTAAAGGTCTTAACTAGATAGAGTTAATAATGCGGCGACACCAACACACCAAGGATGATTGATTGACATGGTGTACAGGTATCAAAGCTAGGATCCACACTATGTATAGTGTAAAAGCCGATTTATATTGGGATGACTGGTAGTTAGACGTAAATACAGAACAGTCATAAGCCAGAGAAGTATTCAAATTACCTACCTGTAGATAATAAGAAGCAATAAAATAGAGCTGTTATTCAACTTCAATATCCCCGACGCTTTTAGGAAGATTCTGTATCTTGCCATAATAGTTAGTTACCTGAGTGTGTAAGATACTCACTGGGTACCTAGGTTTCTAGTGGTCGTTCCTACTCATGGCCGTAAATGTCCTATATAGCCTACCTGTCTCGCACGTCTATAAGTTGCGATGAGATATACTTCTTCATTTTCATGATACTCAAAGTCCATCCGTCTACTCTAGTTGTTGTTGAACGTCAGGAATTTAGTTTCGAAATAGTGCGAACCCTTGTAGATATTTCCACATGGCTGCATTACATGGCTTGCGTGGCGCGCCTTCGATAGGTACCTATAGTTATTCGTTCAAGGCTATATTATTGGCAGGGGCCTTCGGTCATGGCGGGGTATAGGGCTGGGATTCAGGGGTATACTGGTGGCATTTCCGGACAACGGGTTGACCCCATCTTCGTCTCTTGTCACCAACGAAAGGTATCGATATCCATACTCTTAAAATTCGTCTAAGCTAATAGATAGCGGCAACTAGTTTCAAGCCACGACTCAATCTGAAGTCGACACTACTCGGGTTACCTGATATGGAAATAGCGAGATGATCCTCAATTAAGAACGAAGACGACTAGGGTTATGATTATGTACACGTAAAAGAGAGGCCATTCCAAATTCAAGAGGTCTTAGTAGCACTGTCCAATATGGACAGTTCTAAATCATTCGTCGAGTCACTTACACGCATAGGCGTAGTGTTCATCGTCACTGGGATATTTATTTATAGTGCTTTTAGAACCCTGTATCGAAGGTTTCCATATCCACTTCCACCGTCTCCTCCAGCGGAGCCCATCCTCGGGCATTTCAGGAGGCTACCAACAGAAAATGCCCACTTTAAGCATATGGAATATGCTAAGCAGTATGGTGAGTAGGTTACTCAACTGTCATGCTGTAGCCACTAAATGGATACTAGACTCCGATATCATCTATTTCAATGTGTTGGGTAACCATATGGTCGTCCTTAACACCCAGAAGGCTGCGAATGAGCTTTTGGATAAGCGCGGGGCCAATTATCTAGACAGACCTAGATTTGTCCTGTTTGATGTTATGGGATGGGGTTTGACCTTAACTTTTCTTCCATACGGACCGAGATTTCGTTTGCATCGTTCAGTCTTACAAACGGGATTCACCAAGACGGCGATCACAAATTACAGACCAATTCAGGAAGATGAAGCGAGGCAAGCAGTTTCAAGAATTCTTAAACACCCGGAGGCTTGGGACTTTTCACTTCGGCGGTATGTAATGGTGATATTGAAGTGTCGTGTTCTACAGTTAACATAGAGTGAAGCTTTGCTTCTGCGATAGTTCTTCGTATTGGATTTGGTGTTACTGTTAGATCAGATGACGACCCTTATATCAAAATCGCGATAGATGCTAATATGGCTACCGGAGGAGGAGGAAACCCGGGAACTGCCTTAGTTGACTATCTACCATCATGTATGCCCCCCCCCCCCCCCCAAAAAAAGTGAGAAGACACCACGGAAGTGCAACTGACAAGTCGTAAAGTTCGACACATCCCACAATTTCTTAACTTTTCAAGAAGCCTACAGCACGCGCGAAAATGGGGATGGGCTATTCAAAATTTACACAATATTCCGTTTTCAGCCATCAAAAAAGAGTTTGTAGGTCTTCGTGCCATGTTGCTTCCTGTGGCTTCCTGTGTCACCGCTAACACAAGCAAGGATGAGGGGACGGCCAACCCATCATTCGCATATTCACTCCTCACTAAGCACAAAGAAAATGAGGAGAAAGGTATTGCTAATGAGCTTACACTTCGAGACATCCAGGGTGCATCTGGCGCCGTTTTTATCGCGGGTTCTAATACGGTTAGTTTCCATTCTCTATCCAGGTACCCATCAAGGAAAGATCGTAATAACTCACAATATTTCTTAGACCTTCGCTACGACGACTATTGCCATCCTGAATATGATGCTGAATCCTGAAGTTTTTCAAAAAGCGAGAGCCGAGATTGATAGGGTAGTTGGAACAGAAAGACTCCCTACGTTCCAAGACAGGCCAAATTTACGTTACATTGACTATTTAGTCGAGGAGGTCTCAAGATGGAGACCCCTATCACCCATTGGAATACCTCATAGGTCCCTAGAAGATGATATTTACAATGGAATGTTTATCCCCAAAGGGTATGTGCTTAGTCTAGAAGCCGGTGTAGAGTGTTCGCTAATTAACTTCCTAGGACTGTGGTTTATTACAATACATTCGCTATGTCTAGAGACTCCAGCGTGTATAAGGACCCCGAGAAGTTCAACCCGGATAGATATATCCCAAAGGAAGAAGGCGGGGATGGCGAGCCTCTACTGGTTGGCCCGTTTGGCTTCGGTCGCAGGCGAGTTAAATATACCTGATCGTATTACTGCGGGTGTATCTCTAATAAGTAACATAGAGTATGCGTTGGGCGTCATTTAGCACAAGCATCGGTGTGGATAATTATGGCAACTCTCATCGCCACAACTGACATATCGAAACCTGTTGGGCCAGATGGAGAGGCTATTGAACAAACTATCCAATTCAGCACTGGATTATCGAGCCATCCTGGCAAGCTCGATGTAGTTTTTAGACCCAGATCTGAGAAGGCCCAAAGACTTCTTGCTGAGACAGTTAAGGATGCTCAGTAACTTAAGGACTTGATGGATAACTTTTACAGCTCATTCTATGATATTGAATCATTTTGGTATGATCGTACGGGGTTTCTGCCTGGATTGCCGCGGATAACCACAGTTTATTGCTCGTCATTTCTGACTTTATCCCTTCAGCTCAATAAGCTCGCTGAGCCTTTTAGCTATACTCTCTGACCAACCTGGGTCGTTGATATCAGTATCAAGCTCATTGACCGATATCCCACTCCCTTCAAGCCTATTCTTGATAGCCGTAAATAACGCCTCGTCAGATGTCTTGTCGTAAAAGGCCTGTCCTTGTACATCAAGAGCGCTGACACCCCTCAAAGGGAGCCATACTTCTGTAAATTCAGACCCAATGCAGTTTTCCCTAAGCCTCTGCGCTACTCTCTTTCCCAATTCTTCACACTCTTTCTCTGTTGTTCGCACCAAGGTTGACCAAGGAGTGTGCTCGATGAGATTTCTCTCCCGAAATTCTTTTGGCACAGTGTCACTCGGTCCGAAGTCTACCATATCCAGAGCACCGACGCTGACTATTTGAGGCAAGCCTGCCTTGGCAGCAGTCATCAATCTGCTATTGCCGGCGCTAAATACGCCACCAGCCAATTCATCAGCCAGCTCGGTGGTAGTCAGATTTATCAGATTTAAGATGCCGTGGAGTTGACCTTCTTTAACTAATCTTTCCATCGACCGCCCGCCAGACCCCGTAGCATGGAACACATAGACTTCTAACCCGTAAGATTCCAGCCTCTTGCGTGCAGCATTTGCCCCTTTTGTGGTGACTCCAAACATCGTGATTCCGATTCCCTTCTTGGTAGTCGCGATATTATTATGACCTTTATTAGTTCTCTTAGCATATGCCCACGATTGCCGCTGCAGCGTTGTCCACTGCCGCCTTCAATACCTCATTCAGACCTGCAATATCAACCACACTGTACATCATAGTAATATCAGTCTCTTCGATATAAAAGCTTACATCACTAGAGGCGACAGTGGATACGATCAACTTTGGGAATGTCACAGGAAGCTCTCGCATGACGGCAGAAGAGATGCTAGTCCTTCCAGAACTGCCAAGGTTAATTATAACCTGGATCTCTTTGCGGTTTTTGAGCTGCTTGACTATTTTAATGGCTCCTTTAATCATAAATTTGATGAGTTCACACTGAGGAAGTTATAAGAGAGCGCCGTCTCCTCGTTGGAACCCGCTAGCCTTTAATACTTCATGTTGCTTGATGGTTATAGCGTCATGTTCCACGACGAATCGGCCCGCATCAATTAGAATGACAACTAGCGAAGGATCATTCTCAAGAATTTGGGATCTGAGATAAAGAAATTCCTCGAGCTTAGTATCAAGTGTGCCAATTACGGCGATAGAAGTTTTCGATGGAGGCATGAAGCATCTCTTGAGTTTCGAAGTAGTAAAAAGTGAAGAATGATGCGAGAAAACACCATCTTGCCAAAGATACCTGAAGTAACACTAAGCGGGGAAGACGTCGAATAAACTGATTATATTGCGTTGCTCTGGCGAATCTGAGCTGAGTATTACGTATAGTACTCGATGTTCGCACAACTGATACCCCTTTAACCCCTTTAACTCCATTTAACCCCTCCTTGTCCTCCTCTCCCTGTGAGAGGTTAAGACGGGAACTGAGGCCACACAACTTATACAAGTGACGCCCAAAACTGTACCCGTTACCCTTGATCATGGTATTATATTCGCGCCCGGAAATTCTCCAACGCCTACGGGAAGTTATCTCTTTTCATCGTCCAATTGTCGGCGCTGGGGCTGGCATTGGCCTTTCCGCCAAATTTCTTGAGGCTGGCAGTGCCGACCTTATCATTGTTTACAACTCAGGCCGCTACCGAATGGCCGGTCTAGGCTCCCATGCAGGCCTGCTGCCATATGGCGATGCGAACGCCATTGTTGTCGACACGGCCCGGGAAATTCTGCCCATTGTTTGACATACGCCTGTCTTCGCTGGTGTCTGCGGAACCGATCCATTCCGAGACATGCGGAAGTTTCTAAAGCAAATAAAGGAGTTAGGATTCAGCGGCATTCAGAACTTTCCTACCGTCGGACTCATAGATGGAAACTTCAGGGCCAACCTAGAGGAGACCGGCATGGGCTACGAACTCGAGATCGAGATGATACGAATTGCTTCCGAGATGGGCCTCGTCACCTCGCCCTACATATTCAATGTTGAGGAGGCAGTTAGCATGGCAAAGGCCAGTGCTGATATCATAGTCGCGCACATGGGCCTAACAACAAGTAAGGGGATCGGAGCAAAGACAGGGAAGACTCTAGAGAAGAGCGTCAAGTTAACCCAAGATATAGAGACGCAGTAATAAATGTAAGGGAAGATATAATCGTTTTATGTCACGGCGGCCCAATCGTGGAGTTTAAAGACGCGGAGTATGTCCTTTCCCGAACGAAGGGGGTGCATAGATTTTATGGTGCGAGCAGCATGGAACGTATCCCGGTAGAGGTCGCAATTACGAACAACACGAAGAAGTTAAAGGAAATCCATATAGCGGACTGACTTTGCAAATATCAATTTCAATGCATCAGCCCTGAACGTGCCCAGAATCTGTGAATTAACCACTCTTCATATAATCAATGCCGGCCTGGAAGATCTTTATAAGAATTTCCGTTTCCTCTATCGTGTTCGGCACATAGAGCATCGTAAAGCCTATGTGGATCCAGTCTGTGCCGCTCAAGCGGTGACGTTCCCCCCAACCTTTTGATATGACTTCCTCCGCATCTATGAATGACAAGGTGACATGGCCGGACAGATCCGTGCTGTGGATGTGACAGATCTCCCGAGAAGACGGACCGGCCAGGGGTGAAAGCGGGACCGAGCTCTTCATGAACAGCGCCTGGCCGTGTTTCTCGAGCACTGACGTCTTCCATTCAGTATCCGTGTTGATTTCACCCAACTTATCGAAAGCCTCCAGATACGCCTTGACAGGTGATTGTTAGTAGGGCCTTTCTTTTATTACGAAATTACATAGCGTAGAATATCGCTTAGTAGATATACCTGTTTGACTGCCGGATCCTGAGGGTGATCGGCGTTCCTCTCACGCTGAGGGAACACATAGGGTTTCGCCCTAGCTCGGGGACCCGACCGTATCGGAAGACTTTCTTTTAGAAAAGATCTCTGAGCATTAGCTTTCTGCTGCTCTGTGGCCTTCTTCCATCCGGTGGCTCGCTTCTCAGGGGTTTCATAGAAGCCAGGCTTGATCGTCTCGTCGGCACCAAACGCCTTAGTCTTTCCGGTAGCAGCCTGAGACATATATCCGGTCCAGTTACGTGATGTACCACCTTGGCCCATTGCCTTCCATTGCCGATAGTCTTCCACCAAGCCCGTATCCCCCTGTTTCGATGACAACGTCGAGCCCATTCTAATAGTTCATACGATTCGAAAGTTCAAGAACCTGCTGCTAAAAAGAGATACACGATGGAAAGATGCTCATATTATATTGAAGAATATTCACAGGTAAACCAGCGCGTCTTTGGTCGTGATTTTATACAATCCTTGAGACTGCATACCCAGGCAAATATCTGTATCTATTCGTCATTATGTTTTAAATCCGAGGCACTCCGAGGTAAATCCGACCAGCTCATACGAAGTCGGCCGAGTTACGATCATATAATCGGAACTGGGACATTAACAAGTCACCAACAAATCACTTATAGGCTACCTACTTAACCTAATGAATACAACACTTCGTGTGAAATAAACCAACTGCGTTAAAACGACCCGCTCTACGAGGGGGTTTTCTACCTAATCTAACATACCTTGAACAGATCAACCTTACTTGACCTTATAGTTAATGCTATTCTAATAATAGACATTCGGTAGATAGGGCTAACTATCAAAATCTCTCAACACCTTCATATATTCAACAGCCTCGTCAACAGCACCTTCTACTAATAATAGCACGTCATAAGACTCCTGGGGGGTTACTTCATACCCATCCATGGCACAACGCATAATGAGATGTTCCATACGGCTTTCGATTTCTGGATTTTGAACATCTCCAATGGATGTTACCTTGCGAGGCTTCCACTGGAATGAGTAATTTGTGCTCCCATCTTCCCATAGAACCTGAGTGCTATGATAATTTGTCGTTGGCACCGATCTTGCGCGCACTAGTGGTGTACCATCTGATCTTATGAAGGATTCAGTAGGATCATCAAACACGTCAACAGCGGGAAAGCTAGCGTCCTCGACCTCGACCTCAAAGTCAGTGCGTTCGGGTAAGACTATGCCTCTTTGTGGCTTTTTCTTATCCAATCCGAGTTTTTGAAATAGGTTTCGAAGAAAGCCTACTCGTTTTGACCCAGACCCTTTTGGCGGCGTCTCAGTCTTTGTTCGGATCAAAGTTTCTCGTACACTTATTTGGGGTTTAGGTCCGTTGTTGCTAGTCATTTTGTCTTTTAGGTAAAAAATAGTTCGGCTGAAATCTATACTCTTAATAATCAAAGTTAGAATGTTAAGAAATATGGTAGATACCCAGGTAGTGGCAGATGCATGCTACGATCAAATCAATACGACGAGCCGGATAGTGGCGCGTCCTTATATACTACATCAGTACAATCCCATAGTGCATTTATTTAACGTTGTTTCTATATAAACTTGCTGGCCCGCCTCGCCTGTAGCTGTTTGCCAACACTTTAGTTGTTACAGGTCACTGTCTTTGATGAAATGTCCCACAGTTTCAACAAAGAAACACAGTTATCTCTTGAAAGTCGGCAGAAGTATAGATTCCAATGCCCTAGGTAACGGGATTATCTATGCATTTTCATGACTGGGAATATCTTGCTACTATGCAAATCATAGACCGTAAGGTACTGAACAATGTTTTTGTGGCAAAGCAAACATAGTTTAAACACAATTTTAACAATATTAGAACATAACTAAACTATATGAAGATAAGCGGCGGTGGCAATTAAGACATTGATAATTCCTCTTTGATAGGATGCGAGCAAATAAGAACGTAATTGCTGAAGCACGAAGTACTATGAACTAGGTTAGGAGCTTTGAATTCTAAGCATCCTAATGGTCCGGGTCCATTCACTACCAAATGCTACCTACCTACCTAGGTAGGTACCTAGACAATTTATATCGGATACTACATAGGTAGGTATTTATTTTGTATTCCCAGTCGAGTTAGCCTTTTGTCCAATTAACTATAGTCGACCTGTATCTATGCGATTTCCCAACGGTCGTTATCTGCGGGACTCGACTTAAACCCTTTGTATACTTATCAAAGCCAGTTGAATAGGCAAAACTTGAAATCGGTGTCGTTGTTGGTATCAACGGGCTATTTTTGAATAGAAAATGTCGACAGAGTTCCACAAGGAGGATATGAAGTTTCCCCCTCAGCAGTCGTCATCAAGGCTGATGCAAGCTCGATGAATATTATGAGATCAACACCAAGGACGTTCATTGTGAGTTTAAAGCTTACTGGGATTGATGGCCCCAAATACTGATGGGAGAGTAAATGTTTCTCAGACTGGTTAAAAGCTGTAATCGGAAGATGGTTGACCATTCGTTGGATCCAAACCAGATTACTACACCTTGTAAGTTCAACCGAGACGGGACGTTTAGAGAAACCAAAAGCACACCCTTCTCTTATATCAATCCCTGGGGTGGGTATGAGTGTAAAAGAAATCTCGAAAGTCGTATCTTTCTCCCTCAAACCTATGATCATACATTGGGTACGTAACCTAGTAAATCTTGTCGGCTTATAGACAAAGAGGTTGTAAAGACAGCTCGGGCCGAAATTGACACATTACTGACCCGTGTATTGACACTATCAATTTACCCTTGCAAGCCAGGGCCTTCATCCCACGTAATTTGATGTTAACCCCGAATGCAACGGATTATTGGACCAATGGCTTGCCCATAACAAGAATGTCACTTTGCATAATACTACCTTACATACACTAACAATGCGGAACGGGATCCGCGTCTGGATGAATGCGCCAGTAACCAAAAGGCCGGGCTTCTCTTTTTTATCTATCTATCTAGAGCCTCAGTGTTGATAGAAAGGGTAGATTGCAACCGTTGGTAAACAAAAGGGACAGAAGATACGCACCAGCCTGTGCCGACAGAACATCATGGCTAACGATATGGTCGAGAAGAAAGATCTAGCTCAAGACGTAGAGATGGGCCCTAAGGAATCATCGTCTGCTGTGATGAGTGAAACTGGCGAGACTGAGGACCAGTTTCAAGCGCCTCGGTCGTCGTTCTGGACTAGGTTTTCTAACCACGGTGTCGAAATGCGCGGTGCCGAACCTGTACCAGTTGAGAAACGAACTGACACCCGCTATGTGAACGTATTGACCATCTTCGCTACGTCAGTGACGAGCTTGCTACCGTATGACTCTTCTGGCGTAACATAGATTTATATAATTCATTATTTTGAAGGACTACGAAGCTGAAATATGTAATTCTAGGATCGGTATCGGTTCAGCGACAACCCTCGGTTTTGGGATGACATTGCGCGACGCGGCGTTAATGATCGTGTTCCTCCAATCTCTATTCGCTGTCCCAGCCGCATACATTATTACCATTGCGCCGCTTACTGGAATGCGGCAGATGATCCAATCGCGGTATTGTTTTGGGTAAGCTCATCGAATCCAATGAGTTGCTATATGAGGTAGCCAGGAACGTCAAATGCTAAGCGTAAAGGCAAATAGAAAATACTGCAATGTTCTAACATCCGTTGTCGTAACCCTTATTGTTGGCGGCTTCGGTGTGACCGGCAGTATTAATGGTGCACAATGCCTCGCCGCCGTCCGGCCAGGTACATTACCTGTCGAGGCTGCGATCGCCATCATCATGGTCATATCGCTGGCCATTGGCTTTATGGGATATCGCGTAATGCATTTCTTTACTCGATGGGCCTGGATCCCGTCACTCATCGCTATCATTATCCTTGTCGGCGCCGCAGGTGACCAGCTCTGGCAGCAGACGCCGCTACCAACGCGTACTACTACCCAGGAGTACATGGGTATCGTGGCTTTTGCGGCTGGCAACATGATTACCTGGAGCAATGTTGTGGGTGACTACGCATGTTATATGCCACCGACCGCGCCGCGATTCCGTCTTGCTCTGTACTGTCTATTCGGCATCGCAGTGCCGTTCTCGCTTCTCATGGTCCTTGGCGCGGCGATCGGTGGCGCTGTCTTCACTATCCCTTCTTGGGAAGCTGCGTATAAGACCGGTGGAATCGGTGCTGTGATTGGGAGCATCCTGGTTACTCGACTGGGAGACTTTGGCCGATTCGTCCTTGTTGTCCTCGGTCTTTCTGTCCTCGGAACTTGCGGTCGCGACGTATATAGCGTCTCCTTCAACCTGACTGCTGTAGCGCCGATCCTTCGTCGAGTCCCTCGTATCGTGTTAGCTGTCGTTGCCACTGCAGCCATTACCGCAGTAGCGATCCCTGCTTCAAGATCGTTCGTCACGTCGGTGACGGCGTTCCTTAGCCTAATCGGTTATTACGCGGGGGCGTCAGTAACGTGCTTCTTGATTGAGTACCTGTGGTTCCGAAAAGGTGATCCTAGTAGCTTTGACCCAAAGATCTGGAACGACGGCCGTGCGTTGCCGTCAGGTCTAAGTGCGTTGGCGTCTGTCTTGATCGCCTGGGCGTTCATAATTCCATCTATGCAGGCGGATTGGTACACCGGACCTATTGCAAAGAAGACCGGAGATCTCGGGTTTGAATTTGCTGTCGTCGTAGCATTTCTAGCCTATCTCCTCATCAGATCGTTTGAGATTAAGATCCGAGGGCGACTTTGAGATTATGATTTATGATTCAGTGTAAAGATTTTGGTTTTCGGGATTCACTCAGACTGCTTGAATAATTATATTCTCTCAAGATCATTACTTTCAACATAATCTACAGTACTTCGGTCGGTATCGTGTGATCATTTATAACATACCCAAACTATTGTATCCAGGCCATTTGTAGATTTGCGATAAGTAGACATCTAGACTATATTAGACTTCAAGGATCTTTCTCTTGGTACGAACTGTACTTACCTGCGACTTGCCATCGTTTGCCAATAACCCGAAGAAGCATAACAATGTCCTTCAGCCATATGCCCGCAGTCGAATCTTCATGTTCAAGGATGAGCCACTCGCTTTCACTTGCTCCTGCGTATAAGCAGTGACATAAAAACGGACCGAGGTTCTTAAGTCCACCTCCTCCGGTCTGATTGATAGAGTCAAGTAGTTGGCACGCAAGTTGCCAAATACCCCTAGTAACATCAAAGATGCCTGCCATAGACTCTTTCTGTAACTCCGCTTCTTCAGAAGATCTACCATAATCCGTCGAATACGTCTCGTTGCACGCGTATATATCATATAGAATGAGGCGCGCAGAGAAACATAAAGCCAGGGGCACCACCGTAGAGTTGTCGAACAAAAGTGACTCCTGGGAAATGTCACTTAGATGGGATGATAAGGACGTGAGAATATGATGAAGCTGTCTTGCTTCTGATACCCGAAAACCAAGGGATATACGGCTACTATGGGGTTCGTCGCGGTGGCGCAATACACGACCGAGAACATGCGCTGCCTGGCACACATTGGCGAATGATCCTAAGCTCGTATTGTTTGAGAACGAAGTTGCAAAAATGGGTTCGTTAAACCCAACTTCGCCTTCAATCCACGGACCCTCTGGACACGGTAATAACTCTCCTGGACTTGGTTCGGGCGCTGAGAAAGGTAATCCGCTAATGCCCTGGTTAGTGATTCTAGACACGGATCAGCCAGATATTAATTAGTACAATAAGAATCAGAAGTAGGAATACCTGTCGAGGCAAAAGACCGCCCACCACGTCCTGCGTTCTTCCTCTCGCGATGTCCATGTAACTGCATCTTTGAACAGCTGGCTAGCGTTCTTCCGATCATGAAATCCCATCATAACACAAAGCCGAGCAGCATGTCCAACACGCAAGTAAGCTGCCGGATATATCGCATGGCCAAGTTCATAGGCGGATAGCAGGATGACAGATTGGAGGAGCTGAAGAGAGGGAAGACATGAATTTTCGACTTTAAGCAAAGTCTCTAAGGCCCTTCTGTAAGGTATATTCGCTCTAGCAGATACCTCTGCCGGCAATGGCCCCGATACCAACTTCATGCAAAGAAACAACAGTTGGGAGGGGCAATCAGGTACTAATTCGTTCTCGGCAATATGTCGTCGGGCACACTTCTTACTTAATATTGGCAACCACTGGTGGACAGTAGAGAAGTACTTCTCACAGATTGCATCTGCCTCTTGTGAAAGACTGCAATGGGGAGTTATGAAACCTCTTACTTGGCAAGGCTCCGATGCTAAAGGCTTGGTGCAAACCTCAGCATCCAGGAAGAATATAGCCGGAAAGGTATGTATGTCTTTATGTCCTAAGACAGCATCTTGTTCAGGGCTAAAACCTGGCTCTGTTGGTGTGTTAATCAATGTTTGATGATCTGCTCCTTTATTCGTGTCTTGAGAGCTAGTTGATGAATTGATAGCCGTGTTCTCGTATAAGTTCCGGACTCGTGGCGGATACTCGCATTGCTTTTCGAGTCTAAGGCACTATGAGACGATCTAAGTAAGTCTTCGCAATAAACAACTCTATCCCCTTTGCTAGACCGTACCAATGAGCAAGACGGCAGTTCTTTAGGGCATTTCCGTTTCAGTCGCCTATTAAGTATAAGCGACTATTTCTATGACAGGAAGAGGGCGATACCGTACCGACAAGTAACACAAGCAAACTGAGCTCTAAGCTCCATCTTGGTAAGGAGTAATGACCAATCACTTAGTATCATGGGCGAGTAGCTAACTGAAGTCCGATAATCC
The DNA here is from genome assembly GCF_022478715.1 of Daldinia decipiens. NCBI lineage: Eukaryota > Fungi > Ascomycota > Sordariomycetes > Xylariales > Hypoxylaceae > Daldinia > Daldinia decipiens. The sequence goes on from NW_026054598.1 coordinate 103,909, forward strand.
GCTCTTGTGATATAATAAGAGCGGACTTGCGGACGGTTGTTGTTTATAATCAGGGTGATAGGGCTGCTCCTCGAACTTCATATAGTTGAGTGTATGACTCATTAACAAGACTTCGGTCTCTTCCGTCCCTTCATTATATTATTTACTACAGTTGGTCGTATTGCGACACCTAGCAGCTTGGTTTAACCTATATCTCCTTCCCAGGAGTCACCCATTCACTTCCAATACATCGTATAAGTATACGGATTCTGAGCAGAAGTCCGCTCACGTGGGAAGCCCAATATAACATAAGTTCATAAGCTGGAGACTCCGCTCTGCTGCCGAGAGTCCGCTTTGTCCGCTTTGTCCGCTCACATGTTTATACCCCACATCGATGACTGCATATAGGATGCAGTAGCACAGGGCCAATTAATAGCTATCTGGATTATGAAGTCATTAGTAGGATGAAATAGGACGGCTCCAAAATCCAAAATATATCTTTTCATCTTTTTGTCCAAGTTTGAGGTTACGAACGACCTTGAACTCTTGCTAGAGGTCTTGTCCTATTTAGATTACCTCACAAGATAGAAAACATCTAGGTTAGACCATTGGTATAATCGACTAGAATTGAATCTGGCTTAAATCTGTATTTTTATGTTGATACTTACAATTAGTTTATGATACGCGGGGGCAAATTCTTACTGTGGTACGTAGGTAGTCTCTTGTCGTGGCACTTATATCATATCATCTTTGACCTTAGACGCATGATAATATCTACAATAAGATATGGGATCGACGTAGCATTACGAATAAACCTAGATGTGCGTAGATATTACCGAAATCGATCCTCCTACGTGACTGGATGGGAAAAGTCGCTACTACCTGAAGTCGATCGACCATAAGAATTTAAGGTGATGTATTTCCCAACCCAGCAAATATAAACAATATGGAAACACCTTATCTTATTAATTGAAACCTATGAAATTATCTTCTTAGGTTACGAGCTATGTCAAGGAGAGATACGCCGCCAAGGGAACGACGTCGAGTCCAATATAGGACGACAACGCCCGCGACGATGGGACTGCATAGTATCGTAATAAATCCACGCATAAGAACTTTGCCTTGGTGGTTACTCTTCGCGACAACCTCGGAATATCTTTCGTTTCCGAAGCTCACGCGAGAATATTTCGTCTGCCATCCCAGACTTGGAAGATGGACAGACATGAACTCTTCTAGGAACTTACGGATACGATAAGTCGGGCTTAGGACCGAGGCGCGCATCTCGACGTAATTCTGTAAAGCCAGGTCGTTGATAGCGTGGGCATCAGAAACGCGAATGGCCGAGTATTCTGCTAAGGCCAATCCTCTTTGAAAGGCTACGTCAACCGAGCCCGGGTTGTCTGGTTTGTTATTCTCGGCCGTGGCGTGCTTGTCTAGGATAGAAAAGAGGATACGGACATCCTCGAGCCCCGCATTCATTCCCTGACCATAGAATGGTACCATTGCGTGTGCTGCATCTCCTAAGATGACAACCGAGCCAGAGTAGTGGTAGGGCTGGCACTTAATGCTAATCAAAGGGAGATGCGGGTTCGTCTCGAATGAAAAGGTCAGTTCACCTGGTTCTATTAATGAAGTTACGCCTGGGAAATGTTGATCGAAGAACGCGGGTAGTTTGGACGAGTCACCCTCCAATTTCGCGAACTCAGAGCTTGGTAGGAAGAGAGTACAGGTAAAAGATCCATCCTATCATTTGTCAGTATTGCTGATTTGTGGGAAACAAATTTTCATACTTCACTAGGTATGGCGATGAACATGAATTGCTTCCCCGGCCAAATATGAAGATGATTTGGGGATATTCGGAATTTCGATTTTTGACCTTGAAGCTCATCTCCTTCCCTAGGCTTGATCTGAAACTCACACCATAGGGTATCGACATACTCCTGCTGGTAATTCATTCGTGCGAACTTCATAAGATGATACCGGACAGCTGAATGCGCTCCGTCAGCACCCATCATGAAGTCGAATGAAACTTCGATCTCTTCAGGTCGACCCGACGGCGAGTCTTGGCCGCGAACCTCGAACCATGCCTTGCGTCGCTTGAAATCCGCGCCAGTAAGTTTATGGTTGAAGAAGAATTTAACATTCGGCATTGCACCGAGAATATCCAGTAGTCGTCTATTGAGATCGGCTCTGTCGGCGGCAAATATTGTCTATATTGTCACGTTAGCCAGTTGAATCATTCAGTTCCCCTAATAGCGGAATGCTGTAGTACCCTTCCGTTGATATCATAATCCTGAGAGTCTTCAAATAGTTCACCAGACGGGCGCCTACCATGTATCATTCTGCCCCGCATAGGAATAGTTGCTGATGATACATGGTCGAGGAGATCTTGCTGGTCGGCATGTCGCATAGCATTAATGCCCCTTTCAGATAGAGCTAGATTAATAGACTTCGTAAAGTTTAATGGCGTTGTTGAAGGATCTCTTAAATCTATTTCACATCAGTATCAAATTCATAACGATAAGCTTCATAACCAGCTTATTAGGAAATAAATGGCTTCAGGAACTGATAAATTCACACGGAATATTGCTACCTACCGCCTCGAAGCTCGTATATCTCAACGTCGTGACCTCTCTTCGCCGCATACAGCGCGGCGAGTGACCCGACAGGACCGGCACCAACTACTACATATTTCTGACTCGACATATTGGAAAGATAGTGAGAGTATATATCAGCATCAAAAAAAACTATAAGTCCCTAATTAAGTCGCGGATGTCCCTCATACGGACGAAGTTGAAATTTCTCACCATCATATGGTATGTTCCGGGTAGAAGCGGGAAGTATTGATAAGACTGATGTCGAACTCTTTTAATAGGTTATTATAGGTACCTAGGTACATACCTACAAATGCATGAATCGAGGTAGGCAAGGCCGACCTTCCGTCGAGGGTGTAGTTTAATGTGGGGTTATGAGGTACCTATGTATGTACCTAGGTACCTAGGTAGGTACATGTAAGTAAATCCATTCAAGAAAAGGGTTTTGCGCCTTGCGCCTTTCGCCTTTCTTTCTACAAAGTCAATAAAATAACATTCCACCAAGAAGCCAACATTGTTCTACAATATTTACCAACTTGTAGGTATATATCATAGACTCTTACCTCCCATACTCTCAGGAATACGCGCATAGACGTTCATACTGTTCCTTCTTATCCGACAGCCCATATCTCTCATTATCGGATCTCCAGCGAACCCCTCCATCATGACCACCGAACCACCCACCAAGAAAAAGTGCTTGGGGGCAGACTGTGAAAATGATGCCTCTGCCCTACAATGCCCTACATGCCTGAAGATAGGAATCAAGGACAGCAACTTCTGTTCGCAAGATTGCTTCAAGAAGAATTGGGTCCGTATGCTTCAACCACGGATCCGGTCTTACATTATATACTAACATTGTCCGTTTACAGAATGATCACAAGGCACTGCACAAGATCGCGCAGGGCAAGACTACCAACGGTATACTTGACCATATTCGAACTCCAAAGGTCGTCTCTAAACCTGATCCAGCTACCGGTTTCTATAACCCATTCCCCGCCTTCTCGTATACCGGATCGCTACGTCCTGTCTATCCATTATCGAAACCACGCCCAGTCCCCAAGTCGATACAACATCCCGACTATGCTGAGACGGGCTACCCCAAGAGCGAGCGATTTATCAACAGGAACAAGATCGACCTACTCGATGCCAAGGGACAGGAGGCCATGCGTAAGGTATGCAGGTTGGGGCGAGAAGTTTTGGATATTGTCGCGGCCGAAGTGAGACCTGGTGTCACTACCGACTACCTCGACGAAGTTTGCCATAAGGCTTCCGTAGAACGAGAGGTAAGCAGAATGGCCTTATTGAGGTATGGAAACCCTATAGCGATAACTGACTGCCGTAGTGTTACCCGTCTCCCCTCAATTACAACAACTTTCCCAAATCCATCTGTACATCGGTCAACGAAGTTATCTGTCACGGAATTCCAGACCAGCGGGTATTATTAGACGGCGATATTATCAACCTTGACGTCTCGCTTTACCACGGGGGTTACCATGCGGATCTAAACGAGACGTATTATGTGGGTGACAAAGCTAAGGCTGATCCCGACTCGGTCCGGGTTGTCGAAACGGCTCGAGAATGTCTGGACGAGGCAGCTAAGCTTATAAAACCAGGAACTCTAATACGAGAGTTCGGTAACATTATTGAAAAGCATGCCAAGTCAAAAAACTGCAGCGTTATCAGGACGTATTGCGGTCACGGAGTTAATTCTCTGTTCCACTGCCCGCCCAACGTGCCTCATTATGCGAAGAATAAGGCCGTGGGAGAATGTAAACCTGGTATGACTTTCACCATCGAACCCATGATCGCCCTGGGCAAGTATCGGGACATTACCTGGCCAGACAACTGGACAAGCACTACGATCGACGGCAAGAGGACCGCTCAGTTTGGTGAGTAAAGTCGACACTCGTATCTTCCGCAATAAATCAAATAAATCAACTAACTTTAGTTCAGAGCACACTTACTTAGTAACCGAAACTGGAGTGGAAGTATTAACGGCGCGAACGGAAAGTTCGCCTGGCGGACCTATACCGATACCCAACGCTGAAGTCGTAGTAAACGGTAATGCATAGTAGCTTTGTGGGTAAGCTATGATACAACTTCGTCTATAATACGAGCGATGCATATTACCGGGAACAGGGTTATCGTAGCATAGTAAAAAGACGAAGTGATCATGGCGCAAGAATTATCCCTATCGAGTTTCTTTGTTCATGTATATTCGGTGAATATATGTACCTAGGTACCTATCTGTCCCCTTTTGCAGATTCCTAACCAACCACTTATAAGAGTTAAACTCTTCCTTTCCTTTCTAGCCTTTTCGCATTTTTACACTAGCGTATGTACCGGGCAACTGCTAGAGGAATTAGGTTAACCTAGTGGCTTTTGTATTCCTAGTCCCCTGCCTTTCTTCCATTTTCTTCTTCTTCATCCTCCAGAGTTCAATGTGGGGGTTCGTTAGAGGGTTATGTCCACTGTAGAATCTACCTACCTAGGAGGTAGATACCTAAATACAACCAGATCAGCAGTGTCTGTTAGTGGGTGGGCCTTAGCCGAAAGCTTCACCAAGCTTCGCCGCTTCAAGGCCCAATCTCCTCTTCTCCCAAAAGGAAGGCAAGCTTTTTTCTTGCTTCGCGCGAGCCGCTTTCATCATCCACCCGCACAAAACCTCCGCTCCCCAAATTTCTCAAACTACCGATAAATAATCAAATCACCGTTCTCAGCTTAATTAATCGCGGGGACTTTTCGACATACCGTCTACAGTACATTCCGACGGCACGTAAATCTTTCTCCTAATTTTGCTGTGATACTCGATACTCGATACTCGCACTCGCGCAAAAACATCGGCTTCCACCCTTCCACCCTTCCACCCACCGTAATCCTGCAGCCTTATCTCCGCATTCTCTCTCCTTCAGGTCCTACTCTAGGTCCCGCCATTTTGACCGTCCAACCTTCTCGACGTGCGCCCGACACCGTCTAGCTAAACGCTGTTAGAAGGCTTCCGCACAACTTCGCTCCATCATACCGGTTAACGAGAGATTTCCATATCCGACAGTTTATTATATACCGTTACAGCTGCCTTGTAGACCACCAAAAGTACAACTGTCAAGATGTCGGGCGAGGCGTGGTTATACCTCTTCGCCGTGCTAATAAATGCCGTCAACCTATTCCTTCAAGTATTCTTTACGATTATGTATAGTGATTTAGAATGGTATGTGCAAGACCTTGGAAAGAGAGGAAGAGAGATATTGGAAGTTCATGGCCAGATCTGCGTGCCACAGGATGCGCCTATGATCTACGTCATTGTTTCTATTGTTTATTCTGGCGGGCTCTTTTAGCTAACACTCGTTTGTTCAGTGACTACATTAACCCTATCGACCTATGCAACCGTCTCAACACCTATATCATCCCCGAAGCTGCCGTACATGGATTCTTGACTTTCCTATTTCTGATCAACGGATACTGGGTGGCACTGATCCTCAACTTGCCGCTCCTCGCATGGAACATTAAGAAGTACGTTACGTCAAAGCCATATCAAATAGTTTCAAGTGCTCTGCAGGGATATTCTAACACGAGTTGTAGGATTGTGGACAACGCTCACCTGCTGGATGCAACCGAGATCTTCAGGAAGCTCAATGTTCACAAGAAGGTATGGGTATCTATTACATTTTGGAGTGACTCATCTAACGTTGGTTACAGGAATCATTCATCAAGCTGGGCTTCCATCTGGTCATGTTCTTCTTCTACCTGTACAGCATGATCGTTGCCTTGATCAAGGACGAGACGAAATAAGCTGCGAGACTTTGGGATAAGCACAATGATAAACACGACGCAAACGAAACACCCTAACGGAATGACTCTAATGAGGCCACGATTACATAGGGTCTCTAGATACCCGGCGGGAGCATTATCAATCCAGACAACCCTGGAGCGAGCCTTAAAGTTGTGAATTTGCTAGCAGATGGGAGAATTACCGGACGAGTTGACGAAGCGGGATGGAACGCGGTCCCTCGATAGGGATTGAAAATGACCCGATTGTCTCGTTCGACGTGCGATACCATGGGATTGAAACGATGATAGCAAGCGACCTGGGAGTAGGTCAGGTCTGTTGAATTAGCAGTATGTGCAAGTTTTTTTCGGGCCGGAGATTCTCATAAATAATAAAGTCACAAGATAATACCCCGATCCGTACGAGTTTAGTCAGTTCAATATGCCATTTAGAAGTAATGTAAGGCATTTAGCAAATGTGATCATACCTAGGTTAATTACCTATTACCTATTACCTATTACCTAGGTTAGGTATGTATACTCAAGCCCTGATACGTATATCTTATGTTAGGTAATAAATGTACATGGTTACAATTCAGTAGGTTAGTGAGTTGATAGGTATTACCGGGATTATTGATTTATCGGAATGATCACGTAATCTTCGGGAGAGCCAAAAGAACGAAGCTTGTAAAGCTCCAAAGTCCCCTGACGTCTAAGCTGCTAAAGTGCAAAAAAATAGTAGATCCACTACATTTTTAAACACGCCGACACTCCATTTACAAGCGCGCATCAACAATTATACACGGAAGCAAAATGAATGAATTCGGAGAATATCCGCCAAATATGGCACCCCAAGACGCGCTCATAGTACGCGAACATGCTGAACCCGACCACGCTGTCGTGCCTTACACCGGCGAAGATCTTGCGCGACCTAGACTCGGGCCTCTCAACCCATACAAAGACGAAGCAAATGCGCTAAAACGTAAAAACATCCTCACCGGCCATGCAGAAGAGACTTTCCTCAGCGAGCATACCTTTCGAAGTAAACATCGCGCCATCGAGCGTAAGGGCGGTCCAGAGAGGGAATACCAGTCCGGTGCTTCAGTGAAGGAGGAAGCAGCCAAACTAAGGCAATCGAGACAAAAGAAAGGCAACGCGACTATCGCCGATGGAGATGGCGCATACGTAGGGCCCTGGGCGAAATATCAGAAGGACGAATACGAAGAAGTTGCAGAAGATGAAGAACTAGCAAGTGACGAAGAGGTCGAATACGTTTACGAGGACGAGGACGAGGACGAAGTCGTGGCAAGCGGTACCGTCGTCTCGGCACCGGTGGATGCCATAGCCAGGAGGAAAAAGGTAGAGGAATTAGGAGACGAGCAAACCATATTCCACGGCCAGGAGGAATACGACTACCAAGGGAGGACCTACATGCACGTACCCAAAGACCTGGATATCGATTTAGAAAAGGAACCCGGCAGCATCACCAATTATATCCCCAAGAAGCTGGTTCATACATGGAAGAACCACGACAACAAGGCTGTCACCGCTCTTCGATTCTTCCCAAACTCGGGACATCTACTATTATCATCTGGTGCAGACAGCACGGTCAAGATCTGGGACGTTTACCATCAGAAGGAACTTTTACGAAGTTATCTTGGCCATTCCAAAGCTGTCTCAGATATTTGCTTTAACAATTCTGGCACACAGTTCCTCTCGGCATCATATGACCGCCAAATGAAGCTATGGGACACCGAAACAGGTGCCTGTATCAACAAGTTTACAACCGGCAAGACACCTCATGTCATCAAGTTCAACCCCTCTCCCGAGCATTCGCATGAATTCCTCGCAGGTATGTCGGATAAGAAGATCGTTCAATTTGATACGCGGACGAGGGAGCTTGTCCAAGAATACGATCATCATCTAAATGCCGTCAACACTATTACCTTCGTAGACGACAACCGACGGTTCATGACTACGTCTGACGATAAGTCGCTACGCGCATGGGACTACAACATTCCCGTACCCATCAAGTACGTCGCAGAACCGTACATGTTCCCAATGACGCGCGCGTGTCTACACCCGTCGAACAAATACGTGGCGTACCAATCATCCGACAACCAGATCGTGGTCTACGGCGCCAATGACAAATTCAGGCAAAATAGGAAGAAGAGTTACCGAGGGCATAACAACGCCGGCACAGCTATCGATGTCGCGTGCAGCCCCGATGGGCAGTTTCTCGCGAGCGGTGACAGCGGTGGGTTCGTCTGCTTCTGGGATTGGAAGACGTGTAAAATGTATCACAAACTACAAGCTGGTGACCAGCCGATCACATGCGTGCAGTGGCATCCTCAGGAGACGAGCAAGGTCGTCGCGGCTGGTTTAGATGGTATTATTAGATATTGGGATTAAGGCAGGAAGTTTGCATAGCAGGACATGACACAACGCGGCGTTTTAGGATGGGCTCGAGCAAAAGCATCGTCGATACCATAACATGACTTTTTCAACGGACAATCTTATTCTCAAATATACGGTTTCCCTTTAGATCGTTTATCCTAGGACATTTTATCCATACCCCTACGTCACGCCCTATTCAATGGTTATTATAAGAATGTAATTACCATCAAAGGCCCAGGAGTCAGGCATGACATGACATGGTAAAGAATCACTCGATGGTTACCTAAGTAGCTATAACTATGTTAGAAGAGCCATGACATGGTATTTGAATGACATTCAGTAATACTAACGTCGCTATAGACATTAACACTAAACCAAGCTCTTAGCCAGCCTCATCATAGGCGAAGGCGTCAAGCAGAAGACTATCATTTATGAAATTCACGTCAACGAGAATCCAGGGCCATGTACTATAACCAATTCCTAAGGCCAAGACAGCCCATTAATTCGCCTACTTCGTTCCTAGAATTAGTTCATTGAAGCGACGATAAGAGCACCTAAACTAGCTTGTTACCTATATTTGAGTAACACGCTTCAGTACCACGTATCAGCGAAAGGGAGTACCGAAAGAGGATTATTCCTATGGACAGAGCAACGCCCAATGAATATCATATCGTGAGTCAACCTCAAGACATTACAAGTCGTCTCTATTCAGGAGCATGAATCAGCATCGAACTAGACTTCATGATTCAATACTCTCAGCTACTCTACGAAGCATAGGCTCCGGGCCATACGATGTCCACTATTCCAATCTTGATGAAGAATTAGACCCCATGAATCTACTATCTTACCTCTAGACGCCACGTGTAGCTTCAAAGCAGTACTTCAAGTCACACCCAAGTCAACGGCCCTCGTCACTTTATCATATAGAAGATGGTTTAGGCGGGTTAGGCGAGTTAGACCGAATACAAAGTCCAACAATAGATCAAGATGTCTCAAAAAGCATTTAACGCTATCTTCCATCTTTCTTGCGAACCTAATTTTCTCTCCTCCTCCTTATAGATAACTACGCCTTCCATCAAACACATGTCCTCTTTTTCCACCACTAACACCGTTATATTTCAGCACATACCAACTTGTGACCTACTATATCCATTTCTACAACTACCAAGCCAACTTACTATCAGAAACCCCTTCACAAATCAATCTCAAGCAGGCCCAATGCCGATCGATATAATTATACCACCACCCGTTAGCCGCATCATCTACGAGGTGCCACCGCCACACATCTACGGCCCTCTTCATCCAACCCGTGATGCTCCCGGCCCACCGAACCGCCCGCTTCCAAAGCCGCCGGTACGTCCTAAATGCGCAGTGGGCGGTCCGGCCCTCTTATACCCGACGACTATCCTCCGGTCTGTTACCATCCTGCGCCCTATGTCACCTATGGAGCCCGGCGTTTTTGCCGAGCAGGTTCCGCCGGCGCCGAATGCGATATTGCTACGACGAATCGCATAAGAGGGTTAAGCTAAGAAAAGGGGGGTAATATTGGCTCTTATTCTTCTCAAGACAGTACTACCTAGGTAGGTATGGACCGAGCTTTCCAATGGGTGTTCAGGGCTATGTTATGGGATATCAACATCGCTTGACAAAGTTGCCATTTAACCTCGTTGTTATTACACTCCTTACCTAGGCCAATACGATATATCGTTATCCTTTTATGAATCTTCTTGTGTGAAAATTATATTTTGAAGCAGCCTCCTCGAAGCTTATAGGTCCTTGTCTAATACTTGTCTAATACAAATTGTCTACGCTTTCATTCTACATTCATGAAATTAATTAACTAGTTATACTACAAAACATTTAATGATTATATTGTCTATCCGGCAGCGTTAGTTTTATGTGTTACTTGACCACGTAGCACTCTGCCACCAATTACGCCTTTTCAATCACTAACCATTTGTTTACATCTTATTGATCACCTATCAAGTTCCTCTTAACAACAAGATCGCCAGCCTAGGCAGGGCCGTGGTCCAGCAATGTAACCTCATTGGTTAGCGAATCATATCCCTAGCGGTGATAAGATGGACAGGGGGCTGCCTGAATGGGCCTGAACGAATCTCAACTTGAACCCTCGTAAGTTTCGTCTTGTTTATCAACCCCTCTTCCCACACTTCTTCAGTAAGTATTCATATACACATATGCCAATTCCGTGAGATCCTCGTCGCGATAGCTTAGGATAGCTTAGGTAGCTACCGCATCCATGGCCGACTCTCGAACACTGCGCATCGTTACCGTCGCTACTTTCTTGCCTGCGTTTGCCCTCTGTGTCGCGCACGGCGTCGTCTCAGGCAGCCCCGCCCCCGCGGTCGGCCTGGTACCGCTCGCCTTCTCAGCCGGCGCAGGTATTTTTCTAAATTCGCGGCAGTCTAAGAGTAAGCAGACACCGTCAGAACCAGAGCCGGAACTGGGGCAAGGGGGTACCGAGGAGAGTGCTCTAGAACAGGAATATGAACGAGGACCAGAGACGGAAGACACGCAGCAGAGCCGAGAGACATCTGATGCACCCACTCCAGCTCCAGCACCGAAATCGACTTCGATCCACCCAATCCTCACTTTCGCCGTCGATACGATCCTTGCTGCAGCACTCATGGTAGTTTTAGTGTTCACATGGATTGATTCCAGCGGCAGCAGCTCTAACAGTGCCGAATCGGCCATGCTGGCCGCATACGCGACAATCCCACTACTAATTAATTTGTAGGTTCACCCGTGTTCTGATCTCTTTAGAAATCAAGCAAGAAGCAGACAAAATCATGATTTGCTAAACCCAGTGTGTTGTGCATAGTTTGATCCATCTCTTCCTAGCGGTACGCGAATTCTCTCGCGGCCTCGCAATCCCGGGGCTGACGCAATACCTCGCGTGGCAGGCTGTTCCGCCCGATTGTCCCAACTGCGGACACCAGCTACGACCAGATGCTCCTCCTAGAATGCCGTGGCTCGAAGAGGCGTCGCTGCCGAGGCCGAATCTTAAGATCAAGAGTGTAAAGTGGAAGTTACCAGCAATCCCGAAGGTGAAGGCGCCGGAATGGAAGACGCCGGCTTGGTTCAGGAATCGTGGCGCACGCGGGTATGCGCCCTTATTTGTTTCTACCGATCGCGATGACGAGGAAGAGACTACTGCACCGATTGCCCCGTACAGAGACGACCCCGAAGTGGGCGAGCCGTCTACTCGGCTTGAGGACCCCGAGACGCCGGAGCCCGAAGTGATTCCGGAGCCCGAAGTGATTGATATCGTGGGTAAGAAGAGCAAGAGGCTGGGGAGAAATTCCTCGTCGTCGCCCTCGGTCTAAAGGGAAAAGAGGCCCCCTTAATTCATCCTGGTGTCAAGATTGTCTGTGTTACTCCTTGTACAGCTTCTTTCCCGATTTGTTTTTCACTTTCATGTTTCATGGCTGTGCGTCGATTTTCTACGAATGACATTACCAAAACGGCGAAAGGAAAGCATGATACCCCTTATGATTGAAAGCTACCTAGGTGCTTATGGGCGTTCACATTGAAGAGTTTGGTAATTTCCAATGCTTTAATTGAAAATTTTAGATAGCATGAGTGGCCTACGAGCTAGAATACTCGAAATAGTGCCACTAGAGTAAACTACGCGATTTAATCTCATAATTGATGAAAGACGGTGTCATCAGAGATGAGAGCAAATATAGTTTATGAGTAGCTTTTCCTAGACGTCCCCTATCCTCTCGTGCTCTGTAGTGAAATCTACCCTTATTTCTTCTGTCATGATAAACTCATTGAAGGTTCTCGATAGCGCTTGAGATTCTTACTACGGCCTGTCTTTGGGTATATATGCTGGTCACTTGGAAGTTGGTTGATAATCTTGAGTTTTCAGTTTTTCCAGAATCAGTCCCTTTATATCCCTTGTCCACAGAATGCCGTCTGCGTGCTATCCGGAGTTTGGAGTGCGCTATTATGAAGCCGATATAGGTGCCTGTGAAAGGCTACTGTCCTCAGCAAGGGCCGGTCACAGTAATGTTATAGCCAACATAGGTAGTAACTAAAACAAGGTAGGCACTAAAGATGAAGGACAATCACCTAATACCATCCCTCAAGGCCTGGTATCTCAGCAGAATATTATTCTATCGGATAAATAGCTAATACTGCCAATTCTTGTTAGTAGGTAACGTAAGCGGTGATAGGCGTCAAGCTTTCTATCAAGCCGCATTTTCGGTCTCATCTTCAGGAGTAGGTAGATTAATATTATAGTACATTTCGAGAGTTTGACCTCGTAAGAACACATGAAGCACCAACTCAGTGCCCTCGTCCAGCATCCCTTTTCTAACCAAGTCTGCAATTAGGTAGTTGGTCCGAGCAAGCAATTCGGTAAGGGCGGCGCCCTCTTTCGGATTCTTCGAAGGGATGAATTCTTCATTTAATTCGGCGTTGATGACTATTCGGATTCCAAGAACGCCGTTGGGATAGAAGCTGGCGGCGACATCGTCGTTACCGTACAATATAAACATCAACGTATCCTCCTCGGGGATAATATTTTTGGTCCCAGGAAAGCTCGGTAGCGGACCAAACTCGGTCCAACCATCTGATATGCGACGCGCGTGTTGAAAAACAATTTCCCTTAAACGATCATGATCACCGGCGCGGCGAGCATCAGCTAAGCTCAGGTGCAACTCATCATCCATAGCATCTTGCTGTCTAAATTTTTCTACAGCGCCCTCAACATGTTTGGAAAACTGACGGAAGGAATAAACGTGATATGCTATATAGGCAACGATAGTGAACACCGATCCGAGGGCGATATCCTTAAGCCGGCTACCTCGTGACCGGGGTGGTGGAGAGAAATATGGACCAGGCGGCGGCGGCGGCGGCGCATAATTAGGGAAGCTGAGCTGCGGCCGGCTCCTAAACTGACGGTGATGGACGACTGGTCTTATCAATGAGGGCCTAGCCCGGGTATAGAGTTGCCGAAGCATGCCAGTTAGTTACTGGCAGATGTAACTATACTGAGGGCCGACGTGATTGACAATGAAGATGTGATATGAAGACTGGAGTGAGGCTTTGAAACCCCGATTCGCGTCGATCTTCAACGATGGGTGAACAACAATAGGCTAAAATTAGCAGCTGGTAGCACTTGACATTGACTGGTAGTAACCGACATTCCAGGGTGGTCAAAGCGTTTATGAATTGGGCGTCAGGCAAATATTTATAATTTTCTTTCTAATACCTACCTACATATACATTCTAATACATATACATATCCAGAATACCTCTTACTGTCGTGGAAAGCGGAATCTCTATACCAGCAGCGTGAGGATCCTGTATAAACGTCCGTATTAGACTTCTTACGCATAGTAATTTATTCACTCAAAAGGAGGCAACTAACCAAGAGAGAAAGACGTGTACTCGAGTCTCGAGTACACTATTTTGCCTTATGCGTCCTTTACACCAATACCCCCCTGGATTGCCTGCGGGGAATTATCCATCTCCAACATTTATTCCAGCATTTATCATGATTATTGCGAAGTCTCCAAATCAGTTACTAGGACCACTAAACTCGCGTGTCTAGCCAGGGTATCTCCACCATCCCCGCAACTACGCCATAGCATACCGTTGTTAAATAACGTGGATTAGCTCCTTGGGCGCTCATGTCATTCGTGGAATCTTTCCATAAAGAGATTAATATTTACTTGCGTTATCCTATCCTGTTTTGCTCGTCATAGCACAACCCAATGCCAATGCAGACTCAGATGCGGAGTAGCTGTTCATGCTTTACTGCCTAGGCAACATGTCCGGTGTAATATCCTACCGAGGTTGCAATGTTACGCAAATCAAGTTACGTAGCATGAATACTTCTGTCTTGTGGTTTACCCAGAAACCCGTATGTCGGAAATTGGAGATCGGGTTCCGCATACTCTTACATTCCCCAATGTATATAATATACAAAGGTATGGGGAGACTTCAGTATAGAAATCTCACCTGGATGAAGGCAAGTCCAGTGAGGCTTCGAAAAAAGTTGAAGAGGACTCCGGCTGTATTTCTGGCCCCTTGACCTTCCAAGAATGTCTCTACCTCGGACTATAGGGGCTATCGCCCTAGGCCTATTTAACTTTGCTTCCGCCCAGAACTATCCAAATATCAGTAGTTCGGAAGATGTTGTCACGGTGAAATGGATTGGCAACACGCCGACACTCAATTCGGGGTCGACGTTCGGACTTCCTTGGCCCCGGGGAAAATACCAAGCAAACCAGACCACATTTACTGGTTTGGGAGGCGACGGTAATGACCAGGTCCAGATAGAGTCATGGGTGACAGCTTACTGGCCGGATGATTCGATCAAATGGACTGGGCATGCACTTGGTGGATCTGAGAAGGTTTACGAAGAGTACAAGATTACCGCGTCTGCTGGAGTTGAGACTAATACGACCAAGCGCGCAAACCCGTCCACTCAATCAGGTTTAACCGTCAGCGACTCCAACGACGAGATTACCGTGAATACTGGAAAACTCACTGCGACATTCCCTAAGTCTGGAAACACCCTCTTAAGTACTATTAAGACGTCGAGCGGCAAGATTGTAGGGCAGAACGGACGACTGATACTACGATCGCAATCCGGTATCGCGGATGACGAGGGAAACACAACTTCTATAGACAAGCTAAGATTCGAAAGTACCATCGAAGAAGCCGCCGTTGATTCCAGCAAGGACGGCACAGTTAGGACCCTAGTAACTGTCCGTGGAAAGCATCAGACAACTTTGGGTACCCATGATGACTGGCTACCGTTTATTCTCCGCTTTTACTTTTACGCGAATTCCGATGCCATCCGCGTTGTCCATACGCTTGTATTTGACGGGAAGGGTGATAAAGACTTTGTTGCAGGAATTGGAATCCAGTTCGACGTCCCTCTAGCTGGTGAAGAGTTGTATAACCGCCATGTGAGGCTGGCAGGCCCTGACGGAGGACTGCTAAGCGAGGCAGTGCAAGGCATTACAGGGCTACGAAGGGATCCTGGTAAGGAGGTTCGCAGTGCCCAATTCAAAGGCGAACAGACACCTGATATTTCATCATGGGATACCCGCGTCTCCTCGAGGTTAAAGTGGATTCCCTCGTGGAACGACTATAGCTTGGCTCAACTTTCTCCTGATGGATTTACCTTGAAAAAGCGCACTAAGCCTGGTCAGAGCTGGGTCAAGATCCCCGGAGGCACGCGAGCCGGCGGTCTGGCTTATCTTGGCGGTGCTACGCAAGGTGGTCTCGCAGTCGCTCTTCGCGACTTTTGGAAGAAATATCCAACAGGTCTAGACATCTCTAACGCGGCTACGGATGTTGGTCAGATAACCCTATGGCTATACAGCCCTTCTGCCGAACCTATGGACCTCAGACCCTTCCATGACGGCCTAGGGGAAGACACGTATGACGACCAACTTGATGCACTCGAGATCACTTACGAGGACTATGAGGGAGGTTATGACACACCTTATGGTATTGCTCGAACGAACGAAGTATTCCTATTTCCGTTCGATAAAACACCCTCCTCAGATACCCTAGCTGCTCTTACTGAGCACGCCAACGAACCCCCCGCACTTGCGGCTGACCCGGCATATATTCAACAGACAAAAGCTGTCGGGTCATACTGGGAGACGATTCCCGACAACTTGACTGAAGCAGCACGAACGGTTGAAACACACCTCGACTTTTTGATCAAGTTCTATCAAGATCAAGTGTCTCAGAGACGATGGTATGGATTCTGGGATCACGGTGACATTATGCGTATGTAACATTCAAGATTTTTCACTTCTTTTAATACGTTTCGAGGGGTTAGATTCCTTCGTTGATATACTACTCTTATTTCTAAGCTCTTTTTTCTAAGCTCTTTAAGAATAAAATCACTAACACGTTATCGTAGACACCTACGACGAAGACAGACACACCTGGCGCTATGATATTGGAGGATACGCTTGGGACAACTCGGAACTTTCGCCCAATCTTTTCTTCTGGAACTACTTTTTGCGCACAGGAAGAGCGGACGTGTACCGATTTGCAGAGGCCCACGCACGACACACCGGCGAGGTGGACGTTTATCATATCGGTCCATTCAAGGGTTTCGGTACCCGTCATGGTGTCCAGCACTGGGGCGACAGCTCTAAGCAGATCCGTGTATCGACACCCATCTACCGACAAGTGTTTTACTACCTGTCCGGCGGCGACGAGAGAACTGGAGAACTCCTCCACGAGCTTATGGATGCCGACCAGGCATTCCTCACTGTAGATCCGCGTCGCAAGGTCCGCAAGGACAACGGTACCTATGTTATTGACCCGACTGCTCTAGACCTGGACCTCGGTCTGGACTGGTCGGGCTTAGCATCAACATGGCTACTCGAGTGGGAGAGGCGCGGCCCACGATGGGAAGAAGCACGGTCAAAACTCAACAATACTATGCACAGCATCGTAAAACTGAAAAATGGCTTTGTTACAGGACTGGGTCTCTACAATCTCCATACGGGCATCATTTCACCACCAGCTACTGACCCGGGGAACCTCGGCAACGTGACCGTGTCCCATCTCTCGGCTAGTTTTGGGCTGCCAGAGATCATCTCGCAGCTGACGGACTATTTAGGAGACGACCTACCGACCGGCTTCGAACAGGTTTGGCTGGATTACTGCTACTACTACGGCGCCGGGGCAGCGGAGCAAACGGCGCGATATGGAGTCAGCTTTGGCAGCTTAAACTTGAAGCAGGGGCACTCGCGACTAACTGCGTATGCGGCCAAGAAACTAGGCAACTCGACGCTGGCGGCGCGCGCGTGGAAGGAGTTCCTCAGCACCGACGGCTTATCGCCATCACTTCCCTGGACGAGCGAGCACCTAAACGGAAGTGAAGTTCTAGTACCGGTCGATGAAGCGGCGTGGGTTTCGACCAACGATGCTGCGCTGTATGGGCTGGCTGCGATCGAGAACCTAGCCCAAGTTGGTTATGCCTTATAAGCGTACCTTAGTTGTGTATACATAGTAATGATTTATTATCATATTTCAATGCATCATCACTAGTTTTCTACCTGGAAATAAAAAAGCAAATCATACTAATTAAATTACTACTTGGATAGGTTAGGTTAGGAACTTGGATATCTTCTTAATACCAAGTCTCGTAATGCTCCTCCTCATGACTGCCATTGGGAACCAAGCAGCATGATAAGCTTTCAATCCTCAACTCAATCAAACTCATCCATATTTGTCCTAAACTGAGAGACTTCCCGATGAAGGGGTGTTTCTCGGGCAACAATTTTGCCGTCTTGGACAACAAACAGGTTGCTCAGTTCGACAAATAGGTGTAACTGGACAATATTGATCAGACGACCTAGGTTATCCACCAACAATTCAAACACTTCTACATCATGGTCCGTCTGGATTATTCCGTTCTCGATGAAGACTGTGAACAATCTGACGTACCTTCCAACGTCCTCTACACAGTCGTCGAGGAAGTCTGATAGTAGAATATACGAGAACGGCGAGCAGCCCTCGTTATTAAGCTTGTTAACATCTGCGCCGTTTGCGATAAGGCGTGGTATGAGGGTAGGGACCAGGTAGTCACCGAATCCATAGAAGGCCATATTATGTAAACCTGTATATGAATCGTCAATAATCTATACATCTTAATGGGTGAGATATACTTACAAGTTTCACCCTCCTTGTTGACCCACGAAGCATCAGAAGCGCCATTTTGGAGGAGAATCGTCGTCAGGGGGAAGCAACGGACCACAGTGGACATCCAAAGAGCCTTGGGATGTCTGAAAAGCCATCCGGAATGATCAATTTCGAAGAGAAGCTTGAAAACTTCACAATACTGCTCCCGATCGCGTATATCTTCGTCTCTAGACTTGAAGTACGAGCTATCCTGCTGGACTAGATGTTGTAGTACTTCATCAATATTAGACATTTCAAGAGAATCTTCTGCACCTATGTCGATAAGATATCGACAGATATCTATCTTATGAGTGCAGAGAGCGGCTTGAAGAGGTGATAATAACACAGACTTCTCGAAGAGGTAGTATGCAAGACCTCTCATCTGGAAGACATTACGAGCGTTTATATCCGCACCATATTCGACTAGAAGCTTAATTATCTCAAGATCATTCGGGCTTTGAGAGGAACTAGAGCATATTGCCATTATAACTGTCCGGTTGTGCCAAGTTATCTTGTTAGGATTTGCCCCGTTTTTGAGGAGGCACTCAACAGTGTCGAAACAAGATTTCGGTGATATCGTATCCGTGGTAAGGACAGCAGCAAGTAGCGGGAAAAGACCATCACCATCTTCTTGGTTAACTTGTGCGCCATATTTTATCAATAGGTCTACAACCGTTGCCAAATGAGCCCCTGATGCGCGCACTAGTGGCGCATATCGAGTGCCAGGAGAACCGTGGACGTTGGCACCCATGCATATGAGCTTTTTAGCCAATTCCACCATGCCAGAGTGAACTTCTTCATCGTAAATATCGTTGAAATCAGTATGCTTTGACAAAATCCCCAGGTCGCGCTCAAGGCCAAAACGCCTACAAAATTGTTTATGTTTCCTGTCATCCATATCAGGCCAAAGGTAGAACAGCTTCTCTGCCGTTGCTTCGCTAGCAATCCCGCGGAGAGAAATAAGGCACTGATCCAATGCGGAGGGTAGATCGTCAGTAGGAGGATGGATATTCGCCCCGGAATTAATAAGGAAAAAAGCTTCTTCGTACCAACAGCAACGAATAGCTCGCAAGAGTGCAGTGGGTTGTCCATTAAACCCAGAACACCGTCTATTAGTTCGCGCTTCCATATTTGCACCGCACCGAAGGAGGCACTTCATTATCGGGATGCTATGCGGTGTTCCTAACGCCCACATAAGGGGAGTTGCGCCATCCTACAGAAAGTCAGTAATTGTGGTTTCCAAAGAAGGGGAGTATTTGCTCAGATATGGATATTACTTACAGTATCCTGGATGTCGACAGGGACCTTTTGTTCGCCTTCTAAAAGTAGTCGTATGGTTGATAAATAACCACCGCGAGCTGCCCAGTGTAGTGCACTAGACTTCCTTTTATTTATTTCAACATTTGTTGACGCCCCTAGGCTAATAAGCATGTTTGCCACAGCCTCATTGCCGCAACATAAGGCGGTGTGTAATGGCGTCCAATAATAAAACTCAGACTTAATTTCCTTCCGGTGGTAACGAGGTTGACAGTTATAAATCGCATGAGCAGGAACGTCCAAGAGAGCACCGTAGTCAACTAATAATTTGACAAGCTCGGTAGATCCAGCTATAGCAGCGGAGTGGAGGGGAAACCAGAAGTTTCTCAAAGCCAGACGCAAGTATTTCCTTACTCTTCTTGTTCTTTTTCTAGTTCTTAAGTTCTTGTTGTAAGTAGGAGGATCGGTATTATGCCTTGAACGGCGTTCTACAACCCTCTGCTTGCGACTAATTATAGAGCTGAGAACGGCTCTAGTGTCTGTCATGTCGCGAATCCATTCGATTCCCATAAGATCCTCTAAAAAAAGGTCTCGGGAATTGGATGTGAGCACATTTGGGCTTTGCCTTGCCTTGAGAAGCTTCTTCACTATCTCAATTTTGCCAGCCTCACAGGCCCAGCTTAGGATATCCGGGTAGTTCACAGCAGCAAAAGAGTATAAGATAGGGTTGACAACAAAGTGAAAGCGTCGACTTGTAGCGGAAAGGGAACTCAAGTCGGCTGTACGGTTCAAATGCCTCGAAATCTCCACAAGGAGCTCGTTGGGCAAGCTTGTGATAGATGTCATACTGAAATAATTATCAATGTGGACGCTACGGTAATACGATGCAAGCTTCGGGGGAAGTTTTGAGGGACTGTGATATTGGTGATGAGGTGATGGTCTTATTAATGAGCCGCAAGGCAATATCGAAGAGTTGGAGGGAAAGGAAGAATATATAATCATGCTAATGACTTGTATGTATTCACTCAACTAGGATAGATGGCACACAATTAAAATGAAATGTATCAACGTGTAAGTGATTACGAATGGCAACGTGTGTAGTACAATGAAATTGTTAGGATATGACTGAGAAGTGGGATACTCAAAACAATAGATGAGACTGAATAGATAATATACACCCCCTTTATGTAAATGTCTTGGGTTTGGCAAACAGACAGCAATTTGCACTTCTACCAACCAGAGAGGAACCTGAGTCGATGTTACCTAGGTACATTGTCGCTATTTGCGGCATTATTATGTCTATAGGTGTTTATATATGAAGAAGTCACCAAGAACCATAAAATCTAGGTTGAGATATAGTATAGATGGGAGTTTTTATATCATAGAAGGGAGTGCTCTATTCTATATCGGCTTTGAATACATAGAGAAATCATCGGGAAATCCAGAGAAGCTGAACAATCCTTAAGAGAGAAGAAGAAGAAATAAAGGAAGAAAGAAATTATTATCATAATAAAGGTTCTGTTCAACAAGCTACATGTACCTAGGTACCTAATAGCTTAATTCTCTACCTAAGCCACACTAACACTCCAGGACTGCTTCTTTGTTCTAGCCACAGCGCGCTGCCACAGCCACAGTGGTTTAGATAGGTTAGGTACCTAGGTAGGTACTAAGTGACGCTAACAAGACCGAAGCAAGCCGATATCGACACATCGACGCATGGATGCGGGCTTCAAACACTACAAACTAAAAATTCGCCATACACTACAAATTAATAAATTCGCACAAGACAGAAATTAGCAAGACATACAAAGTGCAAAATGGCTTCCCAACTACAGAACAGCAAGTTAGGGTTCATCGGAGGTGGTAACATGGCCGGTGCCATTATTGGTGGTCTTGTGGCTAAGGACATTAACAAACAGAATATTATCGTCTCGGAGCCTTGGGAGGTGAATCGGGATAAGATTGGGGCGACGGGGGTGCGCACAACTACATCCAACGCTGAGGCCTCACAGGATGCGAATCTCCTCGTCCTCGCAGTGAAGCCGCAGGTCACAAAGGGTGTATGCCAAGAGCTTGCCGGCGCTTGGGCCGAGCGCACGTCTCTGCCCTTAATTGTCTCTATTGCCGCAGGCATCACGCTGGAGAGCCTCAAGGAGTGGCTGAAGCTTACCGACGGGCGCACACCTCACATTATTCGTGTTATGCCTAATACACCAGCTTTGTTAGGTGAAGGCGCATCAGGTCTTTTCGCGAGTGGTGATGTGTCGCAAGAAGAGAAAGACTTGACCGCGGCGCTACTAGGCAGCGTGAGTAAGGTGACCGAGTGGGTAGATCGGGAAGAGTTGATTGACGTCGTCACCGGCCTGTCAGGTAAGGTCCATTCCCGCCGAATCGAAGCCTATTAAAAACTGATCAGAAGTGAACGTAATTTAGGCTCCGGACCTGCCTACTTCTTCGCTATGGTTGAGCATTTGATCGAAAGCGGGATAAGCCTAGGGCTCTCGCGGGAGCAGGCAACGCGTCTGGCCAAGCAGACTTGCTTTGGAGCGGGCAAGATGTTAGTTGAATCGTCTGAAGAGCCGGCGCAGCTACGAATCAATGTTACTAGTCCCAAAGGAACTACGGAGGCCGCCCTGAAAAGCTTCGATGTCTCGGGGTTTAAGGACACTGTTGCTAAAGCCGTGAAGGCGGCAGCCGACCGAGGCAAGGAGCTAGGAGAGACTCTTGCCAAGTCATAATTCTACGCCGAGTCCTTACTACCTGTTGACTACCTAAGCTTTGGGAACGTTGAAACTTCCATCAAGCTGGGTTCAAGGCCATTGATCGCCAACTAATATTGGAGCAATACAGGTCTTAAGTTGACTAATACTGTTGAGTCAATCTGCGCATGTGCGTGATGATAAATCAAGAATAACAGAATAGACGGAACAAAGTAGAAATTTTTACGTCTAGGTCAAGTATCATAGGTACCTCTCATATGCGCAACTCTCTTACTAGTAGCCTGCCCCTTAGAGTCTGTGTAAATCTAGTTGAGCTAAATTTACTGTGCGTCCTGGTATGTGAGCAATGCCATATTCCACACTTCGTCTCTTGAGGCGGATATATCATGTGGATATTGCCTCGCATTCGGTTATGGCTTTCGTAGTCACCTGAAAGTTGTTAACACGAATGAAGCACTCTTATTCATCAATATCAGATCACCAGACCAACAAAACTGACAGAATGAAGTCCCGTTTAGCCGGATACAGATACGAACTCACAACGTCGTCGTATAACATAACCATACGTAATCATAGGAATTTGTAAAGTGATCATTACTAACACTTGTTAGGAAAAAGGGAACTTTCCGTTGTATTATTAAGATGCATATACAATATTAGTCAGTTAAGACATTGAAAGGTTGGCGTATGACAAATCAACCTCCTCGTTCTATCGTGGCGCTATTATACTAGGAGGTAGATAGGTCGTTGACCGAAACCCCGCGTTATTGCCGTCAAGTTACTAAAACAACGAGGGTAGTCAAACTGTCCGCTATGGAGCTACGTGGAGAAGCTATGCCTAAAGGCGATTATCGCCTACAAGCCCCGGATACTTAGCAGCTTATTGCTGGCTTTATACGCATCGGAACACTATGTCATTTTTCTTATAGTTACTCTAATAAACAATTGCACTCCCCGTGAATCTTTGACGGCACGTAAAGGCTCGTGGAAAGTGGATCACATTCAACGGCTCCAGCTTGAGACGACCTGTAAGCACGTGTAAGAAGGCTGCGCCGTGATCTTGAATAGGGCACTTGGTTTTGAGCTTGTGTGAGAACCAGGACCATGGGTCAGGACGGGACAGCCAACCCGGATATAGGATGTGTCCGTATAAGCCGAAGGTGGTATTTCTGGGGTATAGCTGATCCGGCGGTTCCTTTACTTAAATACGACCCATTTACGGGCACTACTTTCGTCGCGAAGCCCGAAGGCTCCTCATATACGCGGGGTTCAAGACCAGTAATATCTGGGGTACACGTAGGAACTGGGGAGAGAACGTAGCATACAGTGCTCAACCCCTACTAGTGACATCTTGATCTGCTTTGGAGTAACTGCGGAGTTGCCAATCTGAGAAACGAGCTGTCTCAAACAAGCTTTACTCAACAAATGAAGTCATGAGTGTCGTCTCATGTTCTATTGAGGTAAAGGGTTAAGAGGGTTAAAGAGCGAAGGACGTAGGTGATACAGGAATATATCGATATAATTTGTATAATACGTACCGATCCAAATCTCCATAGGACCAGGTAGGTATAAACGCTGTCTTGTCTAGCCTTGCTTAACGTACTATGTTCATGTCTGTACTTTGGTGTCGAGCGTACCATTAATAACGCTGTTGCTATCAATTACGAAACCATATATCCCCTATGTGTCTAGCATTAGCAAAGTGTCTTAGAATGTCTAATAGGAAAAACAGCGGGGGAGCTATTCTATCTTGACGGTTAAACGTTGAGTTTATTTGGAATGTTCAAGATCGACTAACAAGATCAAACAGTTAACTCACCGAGGTATTGCGTATAGTAACCTCTTGTCCTCCTGGAGTCCCCGTTGCACAACAGTCCTCAACCATAATGCAGTCATATCCGCGATAATATGCGTCAGCTAGAGTTCCCAAGACGCATCGGTCCGTGTTTA
This sequence comes from Daldinia decipiens, assembly GCF_022478715.1. Taxonomy (NCBI): domain Eukaryota; kingdom Fungi; phylum Ascomycota; class Sordariomycetes; order Xylariales; family Hypoxylaceae; genus Daldinia; species Daldinia decipiens. The sequence continues at coordinate 128,267 of NW_026054598.1, forward strand.
CGCCAGCAAATAAGAGAGTCTTAAAACCACCAGAATCTAACTCCTTGGCAAACGGCGTCTCGCCGTGCCAGAAGCCCGATATACGATTTTTGCTGCAGAAAATATCCGAGGCGCGTGTGACATCATGCAAAGCGCCATAAATCGCTGCATTCCACGATCCTTCCATTAACAATCGACCTCTACCCTCTCCCATGTCAGAGCCGGAGCCGCCTCTAGCGTGTTTGCTCTCTGAAGATGTCGTAAGCATGGTCCTATCGAAGGACCGTTCGGCGGCCGCTGGCATGGTTTCGAGGTCCTTCTCACTTAATCCCCAGTTCAACCAAATAATCTAGACCCAGTACCGAGGTCAGTGCGGAGTTCAACACGCGTAGAATATTATATTTTCATATTTCATTTAAATATGCGGGATATCATAAGAAGATAACCCGATTGTACATGGACCGACTCTGGGTGCTAGCATTATTACTATACCTTGACGTCAATCTCGCGGCATTTTTGAATGAGTTCAAGAGTACGCTCCACTGCAACCAGACCGGTGGGGTGATTATTGCAACTTGGATGAAGGAAAAAGTTTTGCATGTCAACCACAACCAGAGCGCTCAGACTCGGCGCCAGCGTGATCGATGTATCCGTAGGACCCTTGGTCGTGCGGAGGGTAAACGCCGACGAGGAGGATCCGCGAGTGAGGTTGTAGAGCTTGGCATCTTTGTCATAGCTCCATTCGTTGCCTTTTGGCCCTAAAGTCAAAACCCGAGACATAATGAGTCGATTAGAGGCGCCTGGATTTACGTCAGTATCTATCCAGACTGATGTAATAATATAACTGGAGGCTTTTTATCCCGGATATCCTAGATGTCTTGGTGATCTAGAGGTCTGACACAGGTGGACGTGTTGCGAGCGGGGAAAAAAGGAGAACGAGTCATGATTTAGTTCCCTTCCTCGCGGCTTGGAGATTACCATTTTCGGACACCCACAGCGCCAATGGCGCAAAGTTGTCATGCCTTTCTACGTTGCTGGCGTACTCCTTGCATCCGTCTGAAGGCGCGTGCAGCTGTTGTATTTGTAACGGAATTAGTCAGCGATCAATATATATTAATAAGTGCTCTATAGGTATTATATTAGATGTGTAATAGTATAAAAGGTCCAAGTCTTCTCGTGTAGACAGACTGCTCAATATTGTCTACGACAATCAACGTTAGCTCAAACTCGATATAGCTTTGTTTAATTAGAACCCAACGTTTGAACAAGTCCTCTTTGACTTCCGCATCTTCTTACATTATGGCTGAAGCGAATCAGTCTGGCAAAGTCCTTTCGCCTTCTTATCTTGCACACGTTGTGCTTAGGACAGGGCGGTTCAAGGCCGTGGTTGAGTTTTATAAGGTCTTTCTAGGTGCGCACGTCGTGTTAGAGAGTGAATCACTAGCATTCTTGACCTATGACGGTGAGCATCATCGTATCGCTATCGTATCAATCCCTGGCTTGGACGATAAGATCCGGCTGAGCGCTGGCCTGGACCATATGGCATTCACCTTCAAAACGTTAGACGACCTGGCAACGGCCTATCTGCAGCGTAAAGCCCACGGCATACTACCCGTCTGGTGTGTCAATCACGGACCAACCACGAGCATGTACTACCAGGACCCCGACGGCAATGTACTCGAGACGCAAGTAGATAATTTCGACAAGGTCGAGGAGTCCACCAAATTCATGATGAGTCCCGAGTTCGTCGAGAACCCTATCGGCGTTAATTTCGATCCAGAGGACCTAATTAGACGATTGAAGAGTGGCGAACCAGAATCGAGTATTAGAAAACGTCCCAATATCGGTCCTCGTGGGATTGAAGAAGTTCCGCTTATACATCTGCCACTACCTGTCGTTAAGGAGGGTCACGGGCTTATCGAAAGTACTGCTTGATGCCACGAATGCATTTGAATAGTATCTAGCCGTTCTATTTGTTGCCATGAGAAGAGGAGGTAACAATGTAATGGTAATAAGAAAGAAGCGCAAAATAGTTCGAGTGATCGGGGCCGTTTACTCAGTCTCATTTCCACAATCAGTCAATAAACTGCTTGAGAAAAGCAATCACCTATCTATCTACATCTTGTCAGCGTGATTCTATTTAAAATATAATGTAGAATTCACCTTTAGTCATTAGACCTCTACATTGTAGCTCATGAATACTAAGTCAGAATCTAGTAACACAGCATCAATAAGTCAGTCATCCTATTGTCACAACAAACTTCCACGATGGTGGCCTAACGGATGAAGAGGAGATACGATACTACATCCAAATCCAGTAACCCTACGGGTACCTTAGATGCCAATTGCCGAAGACACGACGCATTCCGCATCGCCTGTAGAAACACCCGAGATTCAAAACAATTGATCGTTTGTCTCTTCACAATGAACCTTCAGCTGTCTCGTTCTGGTGCTTCTACAATGTCATTCGAAAGCACGAAGGTTGTCAGACCGGAATGAGGGATTCCTGGGGGGTATTAGTGAATGTTTGGCGAGGCGCCGGCCGAGCTTAATTCGTCAAGACTGAATCGTTATGCTAGCGTACGATGCTATCGACCTCGAACCGTTCATCGGGTCCTTCGGGCCCAATAAAGGAGCCCAGGAGCTTTCAAGGAGATTCATAAGATTAACCCCCTATGATCCACTGTCCCCGAATTAACCGGAATAAGCGGTCCGTCAAGCTGGGCTCAAAGACCCTAAATTATAAGAGCAAATTAACGAGATGGGATGAAACGAGAACCGACAAGCCATCTTGCCACATCAATGATCGACGCATAATGCTCATCATAGATTGACATAAGCATCAGCGCGATTGAAGGGAAAATCGACCCGATATGCCGTTACTGTGCATTACATAGATCGACAAGTAAGCTGAGGACATTCTTATTCCCCAGTGTTCCAAGCATGATATTCGATCTCATCGAAAGTCTATTAGTCGATCAGTAAGATTCTATCAAGCAAATCTATTCATCGAGAAATAGACGTGATATTCCCTACCGATTGCACCAGCCTAGAAGTCGAGATAAACATAACCCACGAATGATCTTGTCGTTGACTGTATTTTGTAACCGTACACCGCCATCAGTGGTAGCTAAGTACCTAATATAGACGATTCACCAAGACAGCTAATAATTAGACCACCGATTAGCCAACTGTGGATAATAGTCATTGTGAGCGCCTTGTTTAATCAGTGCTGCACCAATTGTAGTAACAATTTCCGCTATCAAGAGAGGTTTAACTTGGTAGAAGAAAAGTGAGGTTAGACAAAACCCCCCTGAGTCTCGTAAGTCGTCTCAAAACCCCCTACGGAGCTGTTTGATCGCTCTCTGGCAGGGATATTTAGCGAGGGTAGGGGGGTTAAAAAGTGTCGGGGACAGCCGTTTAGAGAATATGGTGGGCCTTTAAAGGCGCCAAGCTGTCGCCGTACCTAGCTCGACATTCGAGAAGGGTTAGTAAAGCTCTTCCTCTGATTACTCTTCTTGAATTCGACACTACATGAAGCTCCTTTAGGGTAATAGAAGAGAAGATAGCATCAGAGAGAATTAGCATGCGAGCCTTTGCGTTGAACTTGCGAATAAACCGCTCTCTTTACGATTAGGCACCTAGGTAATTAAGTAACATAAGATTCAGCTGCCTTCCAAGCTTCCATATTACTGCTAACTATCAGTATGAATAACATGATTGGCGATCTACAAATACACCGAACCCAGCTACTGCTGATCTCTGTGCCTCAATTGAGCCTCACCTGAAGATTTTCCATCATACAATACCTATGTAGTAATCTGTAAATCGATACTACTATGCTCGTACTTCGGAGATAAGCATGAAAACAATATGATACCTATTGAGCTTCGTCCATAGCCGTTATTTACTAACCCCTGACAATTTAGAACAGACGCACGCGCAGCCAAGAGCTAATTGAAAGCATCTCCTGGGTCATATTTGTTTCCGCCAACAGTTCCGCTAGCCGCCCATGGGATCTCAGGTGATTTACTGCGGTATAGAGAAAAGAGAAAATAACTTTTTTCTCTGCATTGTTGAACACCGTCACCGTCTCTAACTACCTACCTTCCTAGGTATCATATCTAGTCTACATAATGCGCTCTACTATTTTCGAGAGACAAGGCATATTCCGTGTACCCTACGAGACGCTTGACATGGGATGAATGTCCGCCAGAAGATGCCACGAGCGGTCATATCCTTGCCGCACCATGCTAGCTCACCATCTGATCTCAACCCTGAAATGAGGTTTGATCTGCGGAAGGGGCTCGCCAAAGCCTGCCCTAGACTGGTCTATCCCAGCTGATCGCGCTGGTGTTGACTTATAGCGATCCACGTAGGCCATCTATATAATTGTATTACCCCAGCTTCATATCGTGAATTCTTCTCTTTTTTTTTCTCTATCAAGCTTCGGTTCGTTCTTTGATATCCAATTCCTTTCAGTTCTGTGAACTTTTCGTTCTCTTAACCTTCCTTTCGTTCTATCACTACCGCCCGGTCGGTCTTTACTCGTTTTATTCAATAAACTTTCCATACCTTTTAAGGAAACTGAATCTGTTGCTTGACGCCAACTCTGTTCTTCTCCGTCATCATGTATACCAAGACCACATTTATCTCGGCTCTATTGGCCGTTGCCGAAGCCCGTTTCGGCCAGGAGCAAATCCCCGTTGCCGATATCCAGGCTTTGGGTAGCTTCGGCAACCCGGGTGAAGCTGCCACTCTTTCTGGTGCTGTTCCGGGCGTGCTTCTCGCCGCTGCTGACCCATGCGCCAAGCTCACCCTCGCCGATAAAATTGTGACGAGTCTTGGCAACGACCCTCAGGTCATCGCAGCAGCACAGAACCTCGTTGCTTCTGAGCAGAACTTCAACCCGTTCGCGGTGTCGGTACCCAGCATCTGCGGTGATGCCAGCCTACCGGCCACGGAAGAGCTCCGTGGTATCGTTCCTCTAGTTGACCCTGCCGTAACAGGCTCGGACGTTGAGAACGCCAACTCGGAGACCTCGTTAAAGTCTCCCTTTGACGCTACCGGTCTCAGTGTTGCCGACGTTATGACTGCCCAGGGCTTTTCCAACTTTACAGTGAAAGGAGCTGCTGCCGGTGGCAATGCCAACAATGGAAACAATGACAATAACAATAATGCCGGTTCTGACTCAGCTACTACTGCCGCCCCTTCGGCAACTGCTTCCGCTTCTGCTACTAAGTGCGTCAAATCAAAGAGCAAAACGAGTGCTGCCGCTGCTGCCACCTCTTCTGCTGCTTCCAGCAACAACAACGGTAACAACAGCGGTAACAACAATGCCAACGATGGTGCTGCATCCGGCCAAGCAGGTGCCGGTGCCGTTACTAACGCTGTTACTGGTAACTTCCCCGGTTTCCAAGCTTCGAGCCTTGGTCTTGACTTCGGTACTTGCACGCCTACCGTCAAGTTTGAGGAATCCCTCAACGGCCGCAAGGCGGGCGAATTCACCTTCCAGGCTCAGGACCCCGTCATTAACAAAGGCCAGCAGGAAGCTCGTAAGTGTCTCCCCTCTTAGAATTTATTACTTTATGAAATACTAACTTTTCTCGTCTTAGTCAACCCTAACATCATCTTCAACCGCATCTGTGACCAGCTCGGCAACGTTTGCAATGCTGCCGCCGACGCTATCACCGCCTGCAAGTCAGCTCAGGCCGACCTGGGTTCTGGTGCCAAGGATGCCTCGACGGCTAACGCCTGGAACGAGGCTCTTGGCTTTGCTGGTGTTGATATCAACCCCGACAATGCTCCTCAGCAGGGTCTTATCGGTCACACATAAGTGATGTCGATTGGGGTTTAAAGTGAGGTAGTGAATCCATGTCTGTTCGCTCTGTGATCTTGCACAGCGAAGACTTTTAGAGAGATAACGTGTCATGACGTTTAAGAATTTTGTTGTATGTACATTAAATACAAGTCTTGTAAAATCTTACAGTGCTATTTGGAAATGATTGAAATGAGTGGTACTACACATTGAAGCATGCTCTTGAAGATGATCTAGCCGTAGATGAACTGGGGCGAATGTAGGCGTAGCAACGTTAAAATAGGGCGTAAAAAAAAGTGCCGATTGACTTGGCGAAATCCTCAATTATATCATTGTAACATATATCAGAATGAAATTCAGTCTATTTCACATTAGTATGATTTTGAGAACCACACTTTAAGAGGGGACTATACCCTTTGTTAGGCACTTATTTTGACGCCGTTCTGCAACGTTAATATAGGGCGTCATGGGCTGCTAATTGCTAATGCAAGAAGGGTCTGGTGATGGTTTGGTGATGATGTTTTCCGTATCTAGTTGCTTCTAATAATAAGGCGGCTTTCAGGAACATGCTAGAATATGACGTCGTTGGGCTACAGGCTGGTTACGTTGTATGCGCCCCCGTAGTTATCCTAAGAAATTGACTGCCCTAATGAGAGGAATACGAAAAGATCGACCAAGCGCGCTATGCTATTGGTGGATGCAATGCAACCGTTGCGGATACCAAGGAACATGGGGCGAGTCGGCTGAGCCGAATCATGATATTCAGCGGGATCGACATCTATGAGGAACTGGAAATAAATATATAATGCGATCCCTATCAGCAACATCAAGGTTATTCTCGCCTTATGTTAATCACCAGTCTCACTTGATATTTAATCTCGACTACAGACGTAAGAGTTAATTGCTTACAAGACTCTCGCTTTAACAATACATATACCTACTTTCGTTCATATCAACATCCAAGATATCAACATCCAAGATGAAGGTCTCCGCTGCCCTCGCTTTTGCTACCACTGCTCTGGCTGCTTCTCTGCAGAGGCGCCAGTCTCAAGATTACGACATTGTCAACTTCGCAGCTGACTGCATCCCCCATAGCACGTACTGCTCGTAAGTATTTATCATATTTCCAGGTTCCTTTGCAACATGATAGGAAGTACTAACTTAAACCCAGTTATAACTTCAACGTTGTCACCAATCCCATCTTTCCTTTGGATACATGCAGTGCTTTTGTGCAAGGCCCCGACGTCTTGCCCGAGATCACAGATGGGAAGTGCAACAACACGGCTTACACGTGGACAACGACCAAGGCTTCAGATGGCAGCATCAACTTCGCCATCTGGTACCCCTTTAACTCGCGCTCCAACATCACCTACTGCCACACCATCCCCACCAGCCAGATCACCACACAGAACAACGGTGCGGTGAGCACTCAGCACTACACCGGACCAAGGAACTTCACGGCTTCCATCTTAGACTGCGTTCCTCCGACTATTAGCTCATAAGCGCTTTAATGGGTGACTCGATGGAAAATGTTAATGTATATATTACTCTTAAATAGACTACTAGAAGCTGGTGATAATGTTTTAAGCTACTCGAAAATATACCTATTTTCCGCCATTTGTGCCAAGCCAAGAAGTTATAAGTCTTGTGATTGACCACCATCCACCACGTCTTTTTTCTGTGCTCTCCTTGTCAAAGTAGTCCTGGAGTTCATCCATCATTTCCCTAGTTTGTCGCTGGCCGTCTTTGAAATCGTGCCAGAATCTACGGCATAATTCCGGCAGCTGTGTATCGTCCAAGAGTCCGTCCGCATCGATGTACTCTGCAATGTATGTCATCATGCCGAGGTAAAAACCGCTATATTACTCCCGATGCGCAATAGATAGGCGCATATACGCCTCAAGAATGGTGTGTGCAGTCGGGATGACAACAGGAAATCCCTCTTTTGAGAAGGCACCGTGACCCCTGCCGTGTCTAGGACGTGGAAGGATAGAGTCGTCAGAAGCGAAGATGTAGCGCGAAGCTTGTGGCCTAGTATGGCTGAATATATCTTTAGAAGGAGGTAGAATAAACCATAGGGTTTCAAAATGCGTTCGTATAGAAACATCCACCTCCGACGTTCCAAGATGCATATGGAAAGATGGGGCTGGTTGTTGTGTATACTCCCTGGATACAACACATGATCCAGGGTCTGGGCATTTTTTCAGATTGGATCCCTTCAGCGCGGCTACGGCGGCTGAGACCTTTTCATCCGGGACAACGAACTCTATTCCCTACGCCTAGTTAGTGTCAATCATCACATTAACCGAATATAGATGGTCAAGTTATACCCCGATGATAGACGGTACTCCGTACACAGTTAGGAGATAATCACCCCACAGAACTGAAGGTACGCCAGCATCCGACAATAAGTGAGAGATAGACTTGACGAAGTCTTCATCAAGTGAATCTACTTCTAGTTGAACCATGTCTAGATAGAATATATGCCAACGAAAATGCACAAAGGTTTGACGCTCGGAGTTGAATAAGTCCTGTATGTGAGCTAGAACATTAAAAAGGAGCGTTGAGAAAGACTGTCAGGACCTTGAATATACCCATCTACAGATTAGTGGGGATTGAACTCATATTCCACGAATAACTTAATACGCTGTTCATTAAAGCTTCTTTTAAGGAAGATAAATTAATAGTCTTGTACGACTGTTGGTGCTGTTGGTGCCCTTGGAGAAATAAGAAATAATACAAACAATGATATATCACATTAACTATTCCTTATTAATATATGATCTTAGCGTCTATGATCTGGACTTGGTTAGGTACCCCAAACATCTGCCCCAACCTTTACTTGAACACATGAATGGCGGGATGGCTTTGTGGAAATACTTACCTAGGGGATGCTATACTAAGGTCAGATGATGATTTGCAAATATTCAAACCGTGATCGAAAGCAACTCACCCATTCATAGGATGTTGATTTTATCATAACCTTAGACGGACCGGAGAGTATCAAGCCGAGACTATTGGCACTAAATAACACTCCATCTGTTGAATATGCCCAGTGGTTTTATTATAAAACTCCTAACGACAGGCTGGTTCAGATAGACTTCGTTGGACATTTCCAGGTAACTATCTTTGCCCAAAAATCAGTTAACCAATAATTTAAACTACTAGATTTTAATTACTATAATATAGGCTGCCTATTTCCCACTATTAACTGCCCAAAGGGTTAAGGATATTCCTGAGGGATCGATCCCTTATATCACGCCGAGCGACCTCATAGTCTCTAAGATATTCTCATGCGGCCTCCGCGGTGACCCCCCCAAAAGTCGTCGTGATGCCGCTGACGCGGAAACCCTCCTGAATGAAGTGACCATGTCTTATGGACCCCTGATACTTGCACCTCATCAGCTAAATCCTGTGCAAGGAGGCTTGCCCGACGTCATTCGACAGACTGATAAAAACAGAGACTAGTGGATGACAAGGCTCGGTCTTGTGACGCCCTCTAGCAATACTCCAGGACCTGCTGGTCAAACCTCTAGTGGGGGTTCTTATGGTAGTGGCTCATCCCGTAAATCGGGTGGGAGAGAATCAAGGTACTCTTACTACTGATTAAATTGTTCAATATTGCCATGTATTCACACAATCTTGATCTGATAGTAGATCTTACGCGTGTATATTACTGTATTTGGGTTTAGATTTAGATATTGATTTGCTGGATACTGCCTATGCCCCTATTTCTATGATGGAAACTCATAAACAAATTACTCTGTTAACATCAAACCCGTCAGAACCGCCGAAGTACCCTTTCTGGTTTGTGTAAACCCTCTTGTTAGTCTTCGCGTCTACATAGTCGCAGTTGTAATGGGTATGCCCAAATGCCCAGAGTTTTACGTCGTTACTACGCCAGCACTGCTGATCGCTGAGATCGGTAGAGAGCCCGGCGATCCTTTTGCTCTGGCGGTGTTGTGCCTCTACGCTCCGTTCATCTCGTGTTGGACTGTGATGTGTGAAGATGACGACTTTTCTCCCGGAATCCTGTAGTTCTTCTACACGATTGTTCAACCATGCTAATTCGCCATCATGCTCTGCGCTGTGTTGTTCAACCGTCCAGTTCTCGATATGGTAGAAGTCGTTTAAGCCAAAGCTGACATCATCTATAGAGTCAATGGGGCACTTTAGAGAAGAGCGTGCAACCCAAAATTGTCAGATTCGTTCCATTATCGTTGATGTCATATCTTCTCTTGTTAAGAAAGATAAATTCACCAATATAAGACTGCATTTCTCGCCCCTGGAGTACTTGCTATTCAAAACGGAGCATAGTCTGCTTGGTATAGTCCCAGCTTGAATAATAAGGCTCATGGTTACCCAACAGGAAGAATACGACGCGAAAATTGGCGAGCTGTCTTCTCAAAAACGCGAGAAAGTGTTCTTCATGCTTCTTGGCACAACTAATATCACCTAGCAAAGCGAGATATGGCGCATGAGGAGTGATCTCGAAGACCTCGTAAGTATCATAAGCCTCCAAGTGAAGATCGGAAAGTATTTGGATTGTAACCATTGTTAAGGTTGGAGGAGTTTGCCTGAGGTTTTTGAGGCGGGGTTGCGTTAAAAAGAAAAAGAAAAAATAAAGGGCAAGTATGTATTTAAGTTCCAAGTTATATTATGCAAGTAGTTTCAGGTAACCAAGGTTACTTGAATAAGTAAATCTCTTATAAAATTTTTGATATCTTTCCAATAACAAAGTTGCTATTATCAAAAATCAACACAAACAATGCTTCGTTCAAACCGTTATTTGCGCAATGTTTCCAGAGTCACGTGTTTTGACCCGGCAGTCAGCCTGAATTAGTGTAACAGCTAATATATACGACGAGGAATAACGCATTGTCCCGGAAGTTAAAAATATCATTATCCGCTTTGACGATTCCCTCAGATACCTATAGATAGGTAGGTTCAGTGCTCGTGCATGTCACAAGTTTTAGATAAACTTTAGTTAGTTAGTAGAAAAGTACCTAGAGTTATTATTTTCTACCTATCTATAGGTGGTTGGTAGTTAAAAACATGTTACCTAGGTAGGTAGGTAGGTAGGTACTGTCTTAGGTTTGCCGGCTAACACAAGGCATGATTGAATTAATTACATGAATTAGGTACCAAGTTAAGTAAACCGAGTTTACAAAAACAGAGGTTCCAATTGATAACCTAGAATGCATCTATTAGGACGAGATGCTATTATACAAAGAGGATACCTGTCTCTGGACCACCATAGAGGGAAAGAAAAGGTACACACATATATCAGCAATCGCGCAATCTGGGTTCCTTCACAACCAGTCTATTGTAGGTAAGTTACGACACGGTAATTGTAGCAGAACTCGACGTAAGATAAGAGGCTGGAGGCCTGTGGCTTGGATATTATACTACGAGTTACGGATTTAAGGATAAGACAAAAGTTTAACTCTGTATAATCCCCTCTCCACTCTGACACGGTTTCACATATTGATCTATATTTATATCCTATATTAGTATGGACCGGCCATTAAACCAGTCATTCTAGTAGTCTTCGTGTTTAAGCTACCTTTACCTAGGTAGGTAACCAGCAATTAGTCTAGGGGTTAGTTCGTCTTGTACGCATATTTCGCTAAGAGATGAAGATGGCGTATTGACTTGATGTTAATAATTATGAATTTGATATGTACTAGTTGAATGAAAGCACACCAAGTAGCTTGTTCTGACAGTGCCTCGGATACTTCTTAATATATCCGAAGGAATGGAGAGGTGAGTTGCTTATACTGACCTTTTAACCATAACGGTTCGGTATATACAATCACGACAAATACCCTCATAACGTCTGGACTATATTTAACAATCACGGGTAGATAACACACTAAGCATGATGACATTTGATTTAATAAAATTTGTATTTATTAATGAGTTGCCAAAGAACATTCACCTTCGAGTTCGACCTTTTCCCAGTTTCCTTTCTTTTCCCTTGCGTCAAGATAAGTGATCTCGTGTGAGCCACCCTGTTCAATCATATTGTAGGTCTCCATAATCCACGTAGTAGACCGCTATTACTGTATACACCAAACGACGCCCTTAGAACTAGACCGACTGAAGTTTCCACCACTATTACACTTTAAGCCCGATTCGCATCATTGACGTAAGTACGTTTCGTCGTGAGGATCGGAAGCCTTTTGAATTGCGAGTTGACCAAGTTATAAGGTATGGATGGGTCGCCGCGTTGGCGCGTTGAACGGTGAGACAATGTGGAAAGACTCGTCGTCGTGGGCTTTCTAAAGGACATGTGCAGCGTTACAACTCTGAGTTGCTGTTAATATAGGTACCTACCTGATATATTCTGTAGTTCAACCCAATCATGCACGTGGTACCATTCTATTTGCCTCTTCTGGCTCTCCTAAGCAAACTTGAGTATGGAACACGGCTTATTAGGGTTCTTGTCGAGCTGTTCAAGCGAGCTTTGCACATAGTATACCGGAATCAAATAGCAATTAGAGTAGCCAAGTAAGCTAGGAGCACCAGAGCGGTCTAGGATTTTTAGATTGTAATAGCAGCTCAACTTACTAGTCACGAAGGGAAAATGTATGAATATCTAAATTCATTTTTCCTTTGCCCAGAGCCTTTTACACGCGCCGTCGATATAGAGTAAGAGGTCCAAGCACATGTCATTTTATAAGGGATATTGTATGCGGCGCAGCCCGGGAGATATGTAAGGGTATTACACATTGACAGACCGGGGAGTTTCCACTAAATACGGTTACATAGGTATAACTAGTATTGAACTATTGCGAATCGGAATTATTAGTATTGATTGGATACCAAATATCTTGAGGCTATTCGGACCCATAGATGGACCCATCTGCGTCGCGGCCTGTGCAGTGTTCTTCTGGTTACTGCTGATCATCCAGACTCTTGGGTAATCAGCCCCTTGCGCTTCGGGTCTGCCCAGCATTGCCTAGAACCCGGATTGCTCGGAATTTGCGCCGGTGGTATGGCACATATAATTCAAGGTAGAGCTAAACCACAACAAGCTTAAACAATTCTCTTCGCTAAGCCGCGACCTGGCTAAATCGTAAAAGCCCGGGGTATTGATTACCGCTGTTGTTAGCTCAATTGATGCCAAGCAGACCGTTGATTATGCAGTAAGAACCTAAGCTTGGTTTGGTGATTCTTCTTATGGGCGCGGAAGCGATTGCAGCAGTGGAAACATCAAGGGTTTGACTATATCAATTGGTACAGTATACGATGTCAGAGGTCTAGATTAGTTTAGACTTTAAATCGGGAGATAGTTATGTGGCAATGCTAGGAAGAATAGATGATTTAGGTCAGCTTAAATCATCTGCAATAAATCTATGTACCTACCTGTTCATCTTTGCTGGAAGTACTCGTTATCATATTATGATTGAATGTGTTTTTGGAACTATCTCTAGCACTCAATGGTGATTGCGTAGAGGAGTTTTGCAATGTGCCGCGCGTCTGAAGGTATCGTGGTGCTATTGACGTGTGATGTCGGCTGAATTGGGTTATACTGAAGGTAAGAAATTGAATCATCTAATACTACTACTACAACGGTTAGCCCTTGTTTTAAACCCCCGTTCGTTCTAAATTTGTATAAACGGCCTATAAATGGTCTATATAGGTAGGTTTATAGGTACATATGCGTGATGATAAGAAGGAATCCCAAAGACCCTCAATAGTGTGTATTCGAGTTTCCTGGTAATTAACCAAGTAGTTCTAGACTGCTTGGTATCTGTATCTGAAGCATATCGGTGTATTAGAGGTTGCAGCATACGTACCTAGGTATCAACGCTATTTGATGTGACAACAAACATAGTACCTACATTTACAACTATCTCTCTAGGCAGTTGGTTCTTGCGAGTGTTACTGTCGTAGTAGTGAGAATGCATGGAACTGTATGTATTATCTAAGAATGGCGTCCTGCCAATAAGAAGTGGTTATTGGCTACTCGATACGACAATAGCTATGTGATCTTTAACGCACGAGGCGTGACAATTGCAACGGTTCTGCATTTTTTTCTCCTTTCTGGCATTTGTTGGTGTGCCTACCTTACGTTAAGCTGCATTAGCATCATGTGTTTAATATCATATCCCTCGATCATAATAGGATAACGTTAGAACTTATGGAGGGTTATTAAGGGCTTGGTATTGAAGATAAAAAAGATGGCAGACGCGTGCTGAAAAACAAATTGCTACCTATTTTTCTTTTGACCTTTGTTCACTTTGTTCCGGCTGGGGGGTTCAATTTAATCATTTTGTATTTTATTCGTACATTTTAGGGTTCAAGATAGATGATACGCCCGAACCGTTATAAAGTTGGACTTTTGAAATGGTGTAGTTTAGGATAGTTACTTAGTGGTTACCTATAATGAACAATGTTCGTATGCCTACCTGTTAGGTACCTATTCATGTGCTAGTTGAATTTCCCAACCTCTGCTTTGGAAATGATTAACTACCTAACCTAAACAACTTACCTGCACTTGAATCCTATGATATTCGAGAGCTTTGGCACCTTCATTCCAAGCACTTGGACTTTGTAGTCTAGAATATACGATATTGGTATACGATCTCGTACCCATTAGTTTGGCATTGTTCTTTCAATAGACTCAACTCTGTAATTTAAGTACCATGTATCGTGCCGAATTATCCTTACCACAGTGTCGGCTTTACCGCTCACTGTTTGCCGGTTTTATCGTTCTAAGGCCTAGGATGATTAAATTCTAAAATTCGAACCCTTCGATGAGTTGGACAACTGGGTTTGTATCAAAGTGGACCTCTTGGTAAGATGTCAAATCCCTGCAAGAGACAGATCATTGCAGGGTCTTTCGTATTCTCGAAGGACTTAAATGTTTTGACCGCTTAAATATGAAGTTGATAGAACAAGGATTGGTCGGGGTGCTACTGTCTCTAGAATGTTTTGCCTGGATCCTTCTACCATGCTGTTAAGTAAGCCGTTGCCGCAATAGGCAAGACGACAATGGCATTGCCGAACTGACTGCGGGAGAAAATCATTGATTGTTCTCTGCATCCTGCTAATTTCACATGACAAAGTCTTTGCCCTCGTAGTGTATAGTGTATATAGTGTATGTAGATCGCCTTGGTCCGTAAGGGGTTGGTAGTATCTAGATTGTGGATATTTACGCGATACTAATATCGTCATAGAAGAGCCGAGAACGTATCGCTGGGATCCAGGTACCATTTATAGGGGCGGCGTATTTCCAAATTTCGGCACCTTCTCCTTGGATAATGGAATAATGGAGTGCATATGTAGAAGCACAACCGGTAGAAGGAGTAGTATCTCGGCAAAGAAGGTATCGGTCGCCTCCGGGACGATGAAACATGCATGACCGACGTCCTCCTAGCCGAAAATGGGAGACCGTCTGATAATAGGCGCGGTGGCCCGTGAGCCAATAAAATGACCTGCCGTCTTGCGGCATACTAACGGAAAGAAATATTGAGACTCGGTCCGCCTGAAGTCAAGCTTGAAAATGCCGAGACGAACAATAGTCGGTTAGCACCTGGACGATATCCTAGTCTCTTCTCCGTCGCCAAAGCCTGGCTACTATGCAGATCTCAGGGAGAGCCTCAAGTTTCGACGAGACAATTGCGTGTCTCTTGGGTTAGAGACTGAAGGTGAGGTGTTTTAAAATGAGTTGGGATATTGGATAAGAAACCTCCTTATTTCTGGTTACTGAACGGTATCTACGATACCCATTTTGCTTGGGGTCTTGATTATTCTTTGTGGTCTGATTCGAAGACATGATGATTACAGCCGATTTATTGTTAATGGTCTGGACTAGGGAATACGAAGTTTTGCTTTCTAGAATTAATTCTTAAACCTCAGGGTAAGGTTGATATTATGTCTCTAGTGCCTCTATTTTGAATGTTATGAGTATTGTATTTTGAGACTAACTAGTGATAGAGTATAGTAGTTAGCTTAAGTTGTAGGGCCTATGTATAAGCTTCGGTCTATATGTGATATCACTCATTCATTCTTTCATGTTTATTTCTCTATAACTGTATAGCCACAGATTTATCAAGCTGAACGAGGTGAAATTAACACTGTTGCCATCACACTTGGGTAGTCGTGCATATGATTGCTAAAGTAAATCTGGTGATAGGTAGGTAGTGTTGTTGACAATCGACATAGGTGGAGACGTTAGGTCGCGTCTCGAAAATTTCGTTCTGTCGTATATCACACCCATCGCATGAGCTACAAATCTGATAGAATATCTGATGATCCAGTCGATTACTTATTTAGGAGGGTAGTGGACGTGTGGAGTAGTAAGCTAGTATAAGCGATGATACACTGCCTTAACCGAGGGCTCCCAATGTAAGGAACTCGGACGAGTGCATATTAAAATCTCATTGAATCTCTATGTATGGCATTTATGGTAGCGACCCAAAGATCCAAGGATGCGAGGATGCGTTCGCAAGGTTTGTACATATATATACCTTACATAGTAGCCAAGTCAAAAGCGAGCGGGACTGAGGGATGAGAGTGGGTATCTTCGCCTATTCCGCAGACGTGGTTAAGGAGTCCCCTGCCTT
Source organism: Daldinia decipiens (assembly GCF_022478715.1). Classification (NCBI taxonomy): domain Eukaryota; kingdom Fungi; phylum Ascomycota; class Sordariomycetes; order Xylariales; family Hypoxylaceae; genus Daldinia; species Daldinia decipiens. The sequence continues at coordinate 144,641 of NW_026054598.1, forward strand.
CCTGCCTTGAGGTTTCAAAAACTGCAATCCTTGGAACAATGGAACTAGCGGTAGAATTTTTATTACATTCTAGAGGTAGTCATTATGAGCTGCATTGATGTGGATATGTGGATGCCTCGTATGATACATACATACCTTAGGTACATACGTATGAATCTCCGTGCTTGGCCTACTCAATACATATTGTTCATCCGGTATGCACTAGGTAGGTTAGGTATATTATCTGGTACTGTCCATAGCATTCTCAATCACGTGTTCAATGGCTCGGAGAGCTCCAGCTAACCCCTTGTCCGATTTTGCCCCTGGCACATCATGACCCAGGTCGTGAAGAAATACTTCCCTGACTCTCTCATCACAGATTTGGGTCAGAGACTGATGGACTTTAATCTCATGTGCCCCGGCAGTCTGGGCCCAGATATGAGCAGTCGGAATCGTCAGTAGAACCCCATCCGTGTCGGGATCGATGTATCGGATCACGCCAGTACGGGCCTGGTCGGGATCGAAGGGTAGAGCGGCGCAAAAGAACACGGCGCATTTGATACCACCAAATGAACCATGCCTGGCGTCTTCTACAAGCATCATTGCGGCCACAGTACCACCTTCGGAAAACCCCATAAACCCGTCAAACGGTCCTTGGCTCTCGACGAACTCGATCATGTTGTCACAGAGTTCTCGATCTTGGTCTGCATCATGGGCGACATAGCCGAAAAACTCGTCGGCGATCGCATCGGCACCTCGCTACTGGTGAGCCTTTTGCTGTGTGGAAATATACTACATCACGGGAAGACTTACCGATGTCGGGCTCAGTCGAGACCGTGCCGTTTACAAACACGAATTCGTGATCCCGGCCGAGAGCCTCTCTGATCCTTACTAGATGGCGGTTATTCCTAGGTCTCGAACAAAGTCCATCGGGACGGGGGAGGACAAGGGAAGATACCCGTCTGCATCTCAAAAATCTTTCAGGTACCATCAGCTTATTTGCCTCGGAGCACGCCATGGGGGGAGGTAAGTGTACCTGTGCGCTGGTTCCCCTTCCATGTAAACAAAGCCACCTCATTCTGGAGATGGCCGAATCACTCTGCTGTAGACCTTGGTATTGGGTAAAGCCAAATACGTAAAACCGAGATATGACAGGCACAGGGTCTCCAAGATTATGTGCATAAAAATTTAAAGCCTTAATTTCTTTCCCTGTAAGAAGATTGTCTTCGTCTGGAGTTGAATGTGCTTCGAAGGCCCTTAGAAGCATTCGATCTGTTTTAAGCTAAGGCTTTCGAAAACATTGCGCGGCGTTTTTTCCACCCCTAACACCCTATTTTTTCCCTCTTATCTCTCCGCCATTTGCCTACGTGTGTGGGCTAATCCCCGGATCGACATGGTTAAGGAAATAGGTAGGTTTTAGTCTATTCATTTCGTAGTAGTGTACCTAATGTATGTACATACATGTTAACTTACCGACCCACTACTGTAAGTCATGAGTTAATCATCCGGTTCCCCGACGTTTTAGATGATTACATAGTAGGATGGCTTGGGTACCCGGCTTGCTGGCTTGCTGGCTTGGGACTCCGAATATGTACTTGCATGGGTAGTATAGAATTCCGTGTCTAGTCACATTTGTGCATAACGTCGTAGTATCTGGCGATACAATGCGATAAAACTCCTGCCTCAGGTAAGCCTGGGGTTACGTGACGAGGCCTTGGTGGACGTAATCATTCTGTCAATTTGTTTATGACGTATTATTGGTAGTCTTACAAGAGTGGCATACTATTTATTAGTCCAATTACAATTAGGTGTTTTTCCGTACATAGAGGCTGCGTTGATTTTTTACTATTCATTATTATTTTCATGCATACTGCTTTTCCTCGTTCTTATTTTAAACGGGCTTATGCAATTTTTTTGGTCTCCAGCGTTACATGCAGGTATAAAATAATTTACCTGTATCGTTAATGCTTCGGCCTTTTTTATTAATGATCCACTAAAATGCCACTCACCTGCATTCAAACCCTGTATTCTATAGCGACTATCTTATAGCGTTGAGCCTGTTAAAGCCTTAGACTTGAACATTTCTAGTGGAGACATGGCGAGAGAACGGTTCCTAATACGCGGGCAACAAGAGCTAGAATAAGCACTAGAAACCGGTCCATGCTTGGGAATTGACGGGAATGAGTCCCGCTGGATAGGGGCTTCTGGGGGAACGATTTTGGATCATAGAGCTTCTCACAATACTTTGCTAAGTTTGGCATAAGAGTCCTCGTTGTATGTAAAGAGTCTGTGGGTAACAAGGGACCCATGGGGGCCATTGGGAGTTTTTCCTTTCTACGAAACCCCTTGTCACTATCAAGGATCTCATACTCTATCTACGATTCCACTCCCCCTTATTCGATCTTGACCATTGGACTCTTTTATATACCTGTAAACCCACTGAATAACTTTGTCTTGCATGGAGTAGACGACACGCAATTCTTCACAACAAATCAACGATGGCGGACATATCCAGTCTTCCACCAGACCAGCAACAGGTGGCTCTCAATTCGCCAGCCTTAGCAGCCCCAGAGGGCGTTACTCCTAACTTCGACAACCCTTCGAATAACAACAATCTGGCCTACGGAGTCATCGCCGCCTGTGTCGCCGTCTCGAGCCTTTGCATGATAATTCGGTTCTACGCGAGAATTTTCCTATTCAAGAAATTGAAGCCTGAAGATTGTACGTGCTCCAAGTCGCCATTTTCCTGCGTAGGACTTCTTTGCTAACATTAGTCTACTAATTTAGATATGATTTTGCTTGCCTTTGTTGGTCTCTACCGTCGTCGAGTTCTGTTACCGCATCACTAACATTCAGCTAGGTTTTCTTCGTATTATGGACAGTTTTTGGGCTCCGACTGACAGAACATCCTGGATACTTTGTTCATCAGTATGAAATCCGCGTTAAGGATACCATTGACTACTCATTTGTAAGATTTGAGACCTACAATTGGATTGCTCGAGGAGGCTAATGAAAGTAGGATGTCCACTATGCTGCTATTGCCTATGCGATTACAATTCCGTTCGTCAAGATAGCGATTTTGATCGAGTGGACGCGGGTACTTGTTCCTGTCGGTACGCGAAATGCGTTTATGTGGTCCTGTTATGCGCTCATTGGATTAAATGTCATGCTTTTGATCGCCATCCCTATCGCATTATCTCTCATTTGCTTCCCGTACGAGAAGATTTGGGATTTGACGCTCCCAGGAACTTGCAGCAATCAGTTTCTCATCGGTCTTGCGTCGGCTTCAATCAATCTTTTCATCGACGTTATCATGTTGATTCTTCCTCAGCGGGTTATCTGGACCTTGCAGTTATCGCTCAAGAAGAAGCTTGGTGTTTCTTTCTTCTTTTCCCTTGGTATCCTGTAAGTTATGGGAACGATGAATTTGTTAATGCATATTTCTAATCTGCAACCGTGTAGGGCTTGCATTTCGGCTATTTTCCGAGTATCGACGCAGGTGGCTATTGTATCCGAGGCGGACGCCATATTCCAATTCGCGCCCGTGATGTTCTGGGCTTTTGCTGAACTCACATGCGGTTTCATCATCGCATGTATGCCTTCTACTCCAAAGATTTTAAAGGACCATGGTGTTCTCGACAAAATGCGCCGGGCGATGAGATCATTCGTAGGGTTAAAAAACACGCACTTGCGGAGTATGACCAAACCCACCGCGTCGTCGACCGTAGACCACACCCACACCCACACAAATACGTACAGGAAGATCGACGAGTATGGTGTACCGATGAAAGATCTCCAGCCATCAGAGTCAACAGAACAGCTCAGAGACGATAAGTTCGATCAGGGCATCCTACGCACCACTCGCGTAACTGTGAAGCAGGAGTATGTGGGTGATGCGAAAGGTAACACCATGGATCACGGTGCCCTCTGGCATGGGGACAGAGTATAATATTCGTGCTGGCCATGGTGGGGTACGATTCATCGGAAAAAGGTTAGCAGGTGCCTTATGTTGAATTTCTTGTATATCAGCGTGTTCGGTTATGAAAAAGCGAAAATTAATGCATATTAGAATACGGTTCGTCAAAACTGGCTGAGGGTCATCCCTTTGTATGTTAGTAATTAACAAGATAGGCCGCGAGGAGTGACCTAGGTCTAGGCTTTCATTGGAAAGTCTACTGTTAAATAGCAACATTTCACCGGACAATTAAGTCCTAATTAGATGTAAATAAATAAGTTGTACCTTACCTAAAGTTATTGTCCCTTGTAACTAATTGATATTGATTTCTATTCGTATAACACCAGTGGCTTGTTACTCAGGTACGTATATTACGACAACAAGTGATATACTCAGTTGGCGTTTATATCGTGACCAGATTTCCTCATTTCATTTCTAGATTTCGAAAGACACGCATACATTGCGGACTCAATTATTTCATCAGCATATCTATATCAAGTCCAGCTGAATTACCCGCCGCTAAATCTATTGTTTATGTACAGTCACGTACATAGGTACCTATTTCATGTATTCAATCTACCTAACGTATGTCTTAGGTACTCGTTTTGGCTTCACGTGATGGAGGCATCATCATAAGACCAGTCATAATGTCCGTACGAAGTGCCATTCTACAGTGGAGTGGCACCTAACAGATAGAGTTGGTAAAAATGACTTTAGTCCCTTTTTTAAAAAAGGAATCGGGACGGGCCATGCTTACGCGGGGGTCAAATGTTCAAGATCCTCATTTCAGGGGCCCCCTACATGAAATGCACTAGGTAATACAGTTCATAATTCATGGCTGGAATGAGGCGGCGAGGTTTGGCGTCTGGGCGTTATACACTAATTTTGAGTATTCATAACTTTTATACATGCATAGTTTGTGTCGTATACCCTGCGAGCACCGTCCCCGAGGTGAGGTCCGGCCAGACGTTTTCGTAATACGTAGATCGAGCTTTACAACATAACTACCTAACCTAGGTTACTTACTTACCTAGGTAGTTACATAAATTGACATCGAATAAGTACCTAGTGTAACATATAATTAATCTCGCTGGTGGCCATGTAAATAATTCTTGTATAAATGAATAGGTACCTGTCTATCTTAACTTCCATTGCTAGGCTGTACCTAGGTATCTATCATCCCCGACGAGCCATCACCGAAATTGTCTTTAACCTCTTAACAACGGTGTTGATACCTTTAACGATTAGCTCATCGCCTCTACCTATTATGGATAAGGCGGATTTTATGTATACTAGTGTCGCCTGTACATATGTATGTAGTGTAGTGTATGAAGAGCTGCGCAGGGGGCCCTGTTTACCCAAAAGGAGGGAAAAAAGGCCGAGAGGATTTATAGCGGTCCCTGTGGGACGGTCGTGATCTTGGCTTACAGCGCTGCCCATGATTATGGCCGTGAAGATTCTGCTCCACTATGTATTCACCTAACGTACCGGGACATCAAAATTCATCACCCGTCCCTCCTAGTATAGTTTTACTACGAAGTAGTTATCGTCGTAAGTCTAGGGTACCTTGTGCGTGGGTATTCCCATGGCTCTTACCATCGAGTAGCGTCTACCTATACCTCATAGCTACCTGGGGATTCGTATCAAGGTGAATGACGATGTGTCGGAAACTTTCCATTAGACTCGGGACGTCCTAATGCAAAGCATAAGGCGGCGTTTTTCGGGGTTTGGTACGTAGAATATCACTACTGTTTCCCATGTTAGGTATCTGGTATCAACATATGGAATCTTCTAATCTCTTTTAGTTGTAAAGGTACCTGGTATTCACGAGAACTTAGCTTTTGCGTTCTTCGTGTGCATACAAAATTATATATAAAATCACCTTGTGTAAGCAGTTAGAAGAAATTGGCTGCCTTTCAACATTAAAGCAAGATCGCAAAATCGAAACCGACCGAAGACGGGTAAGACAAAATACCATCGAGAGACCCGGCGGGGAAAAATTAAAACGTTCGGTAACCGCCATTTTGCGCTACTGCGTACTCTATCGAGCCTATGGGGCCTACCATAGCTAAGGACCCGTGGATGTGGAAAGTAGTTACGATATCTTTAACATGGTTGTATTTTAGTCTGGTTAAGTTAGAGGCTACCTACCTAAATGCCTGTTATGGGTAAATATACGCGCATTGAAGCCTTTGTTTTCACATGGGACCGCTCTGCACTATCGCTTGCGCAGCACATCGAATTTATGGCCAAGAAATGCGTATGAAAATAATGCAAACCTCTCCGCCTAATAATACATGGTAACCAGATAAGCTGAATTACCTGGTACTTATATCCAGGCGAGGTAGGTAAAAGAAGAATAGGTTCGAAAAGATCCTCACAAGGATATATTGCAGCAGGGATATGCATAAAGTACCTAGAGTGACCGCACGGACAGTTAAACTAATACTTATTCCAAAAGCTAAGGTAAATTGTACCAGTCCGTATTTTACCACGCTGAAACGGTAAATAATAAACCATTGTCTTCTTAGGAGGTATATACGGTTTTGTTATCTGCCAAAAGCTAACCGCTAACCGGGCTCTCTTATACAAGCACTGCAACAGAACAGCTGCGTGTTGAATCCTACGGTCATGCATAGTGCATATGCGATATGTTTATCCAGTGCAACAGTGAGTGCTGCAATGCATCATGAAGGTATAAGAACCCCGAAGCGTACGTTCCTATCTTGTATGCACGTTAGGAATTTTCCGCATATCGTGTTAACAAGATTACCTGACTTACTTAAGACTTACACGCTGATCATACACCCCGCGAACCCGAACTATAGGTTTGATTCTCGGCAAGTAACTTATATACCTGATTACGGTGAACCGGAGTTGCGGGGTGAACCGTTCTGTATGTAAGTCTCCACGTTAAAGAACATTATATTCCAACTCTAATACCAGTTGGCCAGCCGCCAAACATAGTACGTGATAACACGTAAGCCTCATTTTCACCACTGATGATCCGTTAGTACACAAGGTTCATCCTTGTAGCGGCAACAGACAGTTGCATACATCGCGGGTAGCGTGTATAGTTTATTTTCATCATTGGTAGCGTACACCGAGGTGATCAAGACCCCATACGTTCTCATACCCTTGTTAAGGGTCCCCTGTTCGGGTCCTGATGGCAGCTGGTTTTAAACTCGTCCCGCGAGATCGGCACCCCTGTGCCTAGGTACCCAGCTTCCAACTTCTAATTTGCCCACATCCCATGTCAGTAGCCGATAACCTTGAAAAAATTGTCGGTATGGCTCACTAAGTTCGTCCCGTACATACACATCATACTTTAGTCTACCCGGCAAGGTTCTGGGGTTTGCTCAATTAGGCAATAGCCGACCTTTTGGTCAGAAGTTGTGGGCATCGGAAGTGCCTGATGATGAAGCAGTAGAGGGCAGGTTTAGTAAATTCCGACTAGGTTAGTTATGTACATTAGAATCATGAATGGGAAGATACATGTAGGCCACTGTATTTTAGCGTAGACACGATCAATTATGAGTTCATGATTTGTTGCCAAGAGCCATAGACTTCCAAGTTGGCCAAGATCCCATAACGTTCCAATTTTATGTCACCTATCCTCAGATTATATTCTATATACCTACCTACTTACCTACCTACCTAGGTACCTTTAATTATTTTGCTTGACGTACGTGGCAGCGAGCAATGCCCTTCGACAGATTATTCAAGTCAACCGTATACTGACAAGTGGATCTGTTCCAACACTATGTAAAGCTACCTTCCTTCGTGACATGAGGTTTATAATATCTTACGATATTAAGTGGTCTCGGCAAGTTCCCTGATGTTCCCTGATGTTCCCTGATTCGACTGCATCTGGTTAGCTACATGGAAGTGGAAGTATCCGAATCTCAAGGTTTTTATCCATGACAGTCATTCCTCACCACTCCCGTTTGCTAGGAATATAATGCGAGAGCTGCAACTACGTAGTACAGCGAAAGCTACTACTTTGGATATCCACACCCACCTACCAAGAGACATACCCACAGACATACCCACATTACAACGGTCTAGGTTACGATTGTCCAGACTAGCTCGGCCAGGGCAAAGGCGCTTATGACTTTGTGCGGTGTCTGCTCCAGGCGGAGCCATACTGGGTTCTAGCCCCGGACTGAAACGAATATAGACCGCTAACTGCCGGCCAAGATTCTTTAGTCGCTAGAGAAATAGTCCATAGGTTTGCCATGGCAGCAGTGGCAGGCCGTTACAGCCAACTTCACACGTAGGAGAATGGATCGTATGTGCCGGCTACCATACCCGGCATCTCACGAAGCGTGGTTATAGTCTATATGAGGAATACATAGCGGCGTGGCCATCCAATGAAATCGCATTTCTGCAGTTAAGGAGCTTTGCATTCCACCCATGAATCAATGATCTGGACTTCCACTTTGCTTCCTGTGGCCGTACGAATGGCGTCTTGACACCTTCCTAGCCGAACCATGGGTGACATCATTGCTGATTGGTACCCGAATATAGTCTTACCCAGCAGGATGGTCCCGAAAAAGATAAGGTTGAGAAGTGTCTCTAGACGGCACTTGCTATAAAAGGTAGGGTAGTATACCTGTTCCTAAGCGAAGGCTTTCGAGCATACTTTTGTCCTCCTGCTTGGCCACTAGACTATAGCTTTGAGATAAGGGGCCTATTTATATTCTTTGCCACGATGACTGACGACATAGCCATTGTAGGATTTTCTTTTAAACTTCCTCAAGATGTCAACGACGTCTCTAGTTTCTGGCAGGTGCTCCAGGATAGGAAGAACTTGATGACCGAGTGGCCAGAGTCTCGTATTAAGAATGGTTCGTTCGAATCAAGCAATGAGGGCAATGTCAGTTAATCATGTTTTGTATATTGCAAACTTGGTCTAATATGCTACAGCTTCGTTGTAGGGGAGGACACTTTATTACAGAAGACCCAGGAGCATTTGATGCCCCGTTCTTCTCTGTAACCGCGAAAGAAGCGGCTTCTATGGATCCAATGCAAAGGTGGACTCTTGAAGCATCATATCATGCTTTTGAAAATGGTTAGTTAGGTATCGAACAACACGACCGCTCTTATGTCACTGACGAAGGATATACAGCCGGAATACCACTCGATCGACTCAGAGACTCACGCTGTGGTGTATTCTCTGCTTCGATGACGGATGACTACAAGAGGATGATTGCACAAGACCCTGACAATGTACCTCGCATGGCAGTGACTGGAACATTTGCCTCAATTCTACCCAATCGCGTTAGCTGGTACTTCGACTTACATGGTCCCAGTATTCACGTTGACTCGGCTTGCTCGAGCAGCTTGTTGGCTCTCGATCTTGCCTGCCAGTCCTTACGGGCTGGTGAAGCCTCATCTGTTAGTATATACTTTTTATACAAAACGATCTATTGGTTTTCTCATGCTAATCATCCCATCAGGCGATTGTTACCGGGGCTAACCTGATTCTTGGCCCTACTATATACCAGATGTTATCATCACTTAATTTCTTATCTGCAGATAGCCGTTGTTACAGTTTTGACCACCGTGCAAATGGCTATGCTCGAGGAGAAGGTGTTATTGCCCTCGTGATCAAACCACTATCGGACGCTGTGCGTGATGGTGATATGATCCGAGCAGTTATTAGGTCTACTAGTTCAAATCAAGACGGCCACACGCCAGGACTTACACAACCCAGTCCTCAGGCACAAGAAGACTTGATTCGTCAGGTTTACAAGAAGGCAAATCTGCCTCTTGACGTCACTCGCTACTTTGAGGCTCACGGTAATAATTTGCACTGACAATATAAAACTCAATGCTGACAATGCATTTTAGGGACGGGAACACCAGTTGGTGATCCAATCGAGATGAAAGCTATAGGCAAGGTTTTCAGAACAAGCCGTTCACCTGAAGATCCTCTTTATGTGTATGTCAATGAGCGGGCATTTATTTGAATCTTAATTTCTAACAATATCGCAGTGGCTCTGTTAAAGCAAATATCGGACATTTAGAAGGAAGCAGTGGCTTAGCTGGCGTTCTGAAGTCGATATGTAAGTTTCTATACTCATCTTCTTCCCCTATACCTGGGCATTTCAGAGTTAGTGACTAATACCCCTTTAGTAATTCTTGAAAAGGGTATAATACCAGGGAATGCAAACTTCGAAAAAATAAACCCGAAAATCGACGCAGACTTCTACAATGTCAGGGTAAGTTATTATAGGTCCCTGGACTAATTTGTTAGGTTAACATCTTCGCAGGTTCCTAGTGAGAATGTCTCTTGGCCTTGTGAAGGTGTGCGCCGCGCCTCAGTAAATTCCTTTGGATTTGGAGGAACAAATGTCCACGTGGTTTTGGACGATGCTTTGCATTATTGTAAGTTGAAACATTTCTTTGTATTCTCTAGATGCGAGACTTTGTTGGCTTGAAAAATGACCACAGCTCTTGAGATATGCCCTCCACTTTTCATAGGATTTAAGTGTTAATTCCTTGCTACAGTACAAGAACGAGGGCTATCTGGAAACCATTGCACCACCGTGCTTCACAAAGCAAATGGTACAACGAACGGTATTACCAATGGTGTTACTAATGGTCATAGTAACGGGGTAAACGGTCACCTTTCTAATGGCCACCAAGCGGAATCTTCCTCAAGACTTCTTGTTTGGTCTGCATCGGATGAGAAAGCCCTTAAACGTATGGTTGGGGACTACCAAGCTTACTACGAGAGTCAAGTCTCGGATAACCCAAGCAAACTTGACGATTTAGCTTTTACATTGGCCAACCGCCGAAGTCATATGCTTTGGCGAGCATTCGCCGTTGCTGGCAACGGATCCCAAGATGCAAAACTTACAGCAGCTAAGCCAATTCGAAGTTCCACTGATGCTGGAATAGCTTTTGTATTCACTGGCCAGGGAGCGCAATACGCCAATATGGGCTCAGACCTTCTTAAGTATCCCTTATTCAAGACGACATTACAGCAGATCGATGAAATATATCAGAGCCTGGGATGCAAATGGTCATTATTTGGTAAGAAATGTGTGGGTCTGAGATGGTAGATTTAACTAATACTTGTATAGATGAGCTTCAGAATAAGGAGAATATCGACCGCCCTGAATACAGTCAACCCTTATCGACAGCCCTTCAATTAGGTTTGATCGAGTTACTAAAGAGTTTTGGCGTCGTCCCCAAAGCAGTGGTTGGACACTCATCTGGTGAAATTGCCGCAGCGTAAGTTTGCTTACCCCTGAATGTCTACTGTTATTCTAACTTGCGTCTTAAAGATATGCGGTTGGCGCACTATCGTTACTCGCAGCTTGCAAAGTATCTTACTTCCGAGGTCAGCTAGCTGGGCAACTTAGAGCTACAAGCTCTTCTCCAGAGGCTATGATATCTGTGAATCTTCCCGAAGATGAGGTCCAAGGGTATCTACAGAAGATCAGCACCGAGGTCTCGGCCCAGATTAATATCGCATGCATTAACAGCCCGTTGAACTGCACGCTCTCTGGCAAGGAGAGCGCCATCGATATTGCCAAGGAGAAACTCGACAATGATGGTATATTCGCTCAGAAGCTTAAGACCGGCGTCGCGTATCACTCTCCCTCCATGTCTCAAATTGCAGATGAGTATATACGCCAAATGGGATCTCTTGATGACAGCAACCCTAAGGGCATTAAGTCATCAATCCCAATGGTCTCGTCAGTTACCGGAAAGCCCGTTAAGCCAGCTTCGTTAGCGACGCCCCAATATTGGGTTGATAACATGGTTTCTCCCGTCAGATTTTCGGATGCCGTCGATGTTTTAACACAGAAGACATCAACATTAAAGGTAGGCCTAGGAAATATTACTGACCTGATTGAGGTTGGCTCTCACCCCGCGCTGCGTCGGCCAGTTCAGGACACTCTGGCGAAGGCCGGAAACAAGAAACAACAAATACGGTATAGTTACGTACTCCATAGATCCCATTCTGCGGTTCAGACCACTCTGGAACTTCTCGGGCAACTTTTCTGCCACGGGCACGCAGTTTCCGTCCCAGCAGCAAACCAAGAGACATCTGACAAATCAGCTCATCGCTTCTTGGTTGACTGTCCGAAGTATCCTTTCGACCACTCAAAGACGTACTGGGCCGAATCTCGTCTCAGTCGAGATTTTAGGTTACGTGAGAGTACAAAGGGCGAGACACTAGGAGCAAAGTTTTTCGACTGGAACCCGCTCGAGCCGAGGTGGAGGAACTTCCTCAGTGTAGAGACTTCGCCATGGATTGGAGACCATGTCATCAGCGGAACCACCCTCTATCCTGCAGCAGGAATGTTGATAATGGCAATGGAAGCCGTACAACAGATCCAACCTGACAGCCGCACAATATCAGGGTATTATGTAAAGGAGGCTCACTTTATGAACCCTATCGTAGTTAAGGAGGCCTGGGAAGACAGGACGGAGACTATGCTTCATTTGCGACCGGTGAAGAGACCTTATGAGAAAGAATCTACCTGGTCAGATATTACGATATATGCGTTTTACGATGATCGGTGGACCGAATGCTTTAAGGCTAGCGTCCAAGTCGAGTACGAAGACCCTACTCAAGCCGATATCCAAAGTGAACGCCGGCAGGCCCGTCAGCGGATCGCCGACCGGTTCCTAGAAGCGCAAACGTTATGCACGAGACCTGTTGACTCCCAAGTGTTCTATGAGGATGCTACCGAGCATGGATTGGCATACGGAGAGGCATTCCAAGTTATAGAAGACATTCGGTGGGATGGCAAGGCAAACACTATCGCTCGCGTCGACATGGCAAAGTGGAAGACGACTAGCCTCGTTCATCCCGTGGTTCTGGACTCGGCTTTCCATGCCCTGCGAGTCAGTACTACTCTCGGTTTGGACTTATCCAATGCTACAAACGTTCCCGTACGTTTGGTAGATGGATGGTTTTCGCAGACTGGATGGCAACAACCTGAGACGTCTTCGGTCAAATGGTTCGCGACGTCTGAAGTCAAGGGCGGCCGAGAAAGCGAGGAGGGTTCTATTTACGCATTAGCAGATGATGGGTCTGTGTTGTGCACAATGCAAAGACTAGTGACCGGAGTTGTGTCAAGAAAAAATGAGGGGAGCCAGACTGGCAAGAAGCTGCTGTACAGCATCGACTGGAAACCACAATTAAGCTTGATGGAACCGAAGCAGCTCGAATCTGCAGTCGACGCCGACACTTTCGTTAGGGATGAGAACACGATGTTACTTCACCATCAGAAGCTGACTTTCGTCCTGGACAAAGTCGTCTCCAAGACGTTGAAATTGCTGTCCGGAGAGAAGGGTCAGAAGGTCCCGGATTCTCAGAAGAGGCATATAGAGTGGCTTGAACACCACATCAAGTCAGTCCCTGCCGAACGGATAGCTGAAGATATAAGCGAAACTGAACTCGAGGTTCTCCTACAAGAAGTTGAAGCCCTTCACCCACCATGGAAACTACACACAACAGTAGTACGTCGTCTAACTGATATCCTGACGGGTGAAATAGACCCGTTAGAGGTTATCTTTGATTCAAACTTGGCCGATGTGTTCTACGCGGACATGTTTGAGCACGTGTGCGACGATAGAATGTTGAAATTCCTGGACCTCGCCACCCACGAGAACCCTAAACTCCGCATCCTCGAAGTTGGTGCCGGAACTGGTGGTATGACATCCCGCGTCATTGCCGCTTTAAAAGAACTCGAAAAGAAGAGTGGCGCACTCAAGTTCGCAGAATACACGTATACTGATGTCTCACCTGCTTTCTTTGACAAGGCGACGGCACGATGGGAGGATTACAAAGAAAGGATGACTTTCAAGACGTTTGACATGAAGCGTAGCGCTGAAAGCCAAGGCTTCGAGCCGGGCTCTTATGACTTGATCGTCGCCGGAAGTGTTCTACACGCTACAGAGGATCTGGTGGCTACGATGAAGAACGTGCGCACTACCCTTAAACCGACTGGACACCTCTTGCTCCTCGAGGTTATTGCACCTCAGGATGTCGTCACAAACTTCACATTCGGTCTCGTGCCCGGATGGTGGGGTCGTCGAGAAGAGTGGCGAGGCCTATCCCCTGCGATACCCGAGAAGCAGTGGGATGACGTCTTGAAATGGACAGGATTCAGCGGAAACGACCTTGTCCTAAGGGACTACAAGAGTGAAGAATGTCACATCTTCAGTATCATTGTATCGAAGGCTGCGGAAGAAATCCAAGAGGTGGCCTCCAACAAGTCGGGACTTGTCCTTGTTGTTGATAACCAGTCGGACGAGCAGAACGAGCTGGCTAACTTGATCCACACCAGCATTGTTAAGTCGCAAGATCAGCAGGCTCGTATCGTGGCTCTCGACCAGGTCGCAACGGCAGGCTTATCCAAGGATGATACTGTGGTTTGCATTGCTGAGATGAGCAAGCCTTTCCTCGCGACGCTGTCTGAAGACAAGTTCAAGTTGCTTCAAGGACTCTTGAAACATGCACAGACCTTGCTGTGGGTTACTTCGACGAGCTTAGAAGACAAACAGTACTCACAGTATGGCGTTATGAGCGGATTCTTGCGGTCTATTAGACACGAAGAAAGCGAAAAGCATATCGTCACAGTCGCGATTGAGTCTCAAGGAGAGACCAAGGAAGGCTATGCTCAATATGTCGCCAAGGCCTATAAGGCGGCGTTTGAATCGCAAACCGGCGAGCTAGAATACATTGTCCGCAACGGCCAACTCACTACGGGCAGGGTCGCAGAGGATATCTCCGGTAACGATACGCTCCGGTCTCTTCTATATCCGCAATTGAAGCAAAAGCCTTTCTCGGAAGGACCGTCACTGAAACTTGCCGTTGGCGAGACTGGAACCCTAGACTCGTTACAGCTTGTGGAAGACGTTGCGCAGCAAGCTGAGCTTCTCCCGCACGAAGTAGAGATCGAGGCCAAATCGTGGGGTCTAAATTTCAGAGATGTCCTGTGCGCTTTGGGCCGCTTGGAAGACAACGAATTAGGTGTCGACTGTGCTGGCGTCGTGACAAGAGTAGGACCCGACACCAACCCGGAGATCCGGCCAGGTGACAGGGTTTGCATGGTTTCGATAGACTGCATGCGAACACACCCACGCGCTTCAGACAAGGCCGTTCTGAAGATTCCTGATGGCCTTTCTTTCGAGGCCGCCGCGTCGATTCTAGTTCCTGGCATGACAGCCTACTACTCCATGATCGAACTCGCCCGTGTTCGCAAGGGCGACAAGGTTCTCATCCACTCTGCCGCTGGTAGTACTGGTCAGATGGCAATTTGGATGGCAAAGTCGAAGGGCGCAGAAATATTCGCTACGGTTGGATCTGATGAAAAGAGGCAATTCCTTAAGGATACCTTCGCCATCCCCGATGATCACATCTTCAACAGCAGAAACACCTCATTTGCCCAAGGAGTCTTGCGAGTGACCAACGGATATGGTGTCGACGTAGTCCTCAACTCTCTTTCAGGAGATAGCCTGAGGTCGACTTGGGAGTGCATGGCGCCATTTGGTCGCTTTGTAGAGATTGGCGTGATTGATATCAAGGCTAACTCATCGCTACCTATGGCCGGCTTCGCCAGGAACGTCAGCTACTCAGCTGTTGACTTGCGCTATGTCATCCTTAAGAACCCAGAGCTAACCTACGACCTTCTGAAGGCCACTATTGGTCTCTTGAATGAGGGTACTGTACAGCACCCTGGCCCGCTACACCCCTACCCCGTGTCGAAGGTCGAGCAGGCGTTCCGATACCTCCAGAGCGGAAAGAATATTGGACGTATCATTCTAAATGTTGAGCCTACTGACGTGGTTCCGGTAAGCATTCCGTATAATAAAACAATTGGCAAAAAACGCAAACTAACGTGTGGTCTAGCAACTCCTTCTGGAAAGGCGATCGTGGAGATTCGACGAGAATGCATCCTACGTGATTGCCGGAGGATCCGGTGGTCTTGGTCGCGCTATCATCAAATGGATGGCCGAGCGAGGCGCAAAGTACCTAATCGTGCCATCAAGATCAGGTAGCTCGAAGCCCGTGCTCGCCGAAGTCATCTCGGACTTGGCAAAACGCGGCGTCAATGTCTTCGCACCTGCATGTGATGTATCTTCGTCCGAATCTGTTGCTAAGATACTCGAAGAAGCTGGACGCACGATGCCGCCTGTCAAGGGTTGCATTAATGCTGCCATGGTCCTCCAAGATGCCGTGTTCGACAACATGACCTTCGCCCAGTGGGATCTCACGATTAAGTCCAAGGTTCAATCAGCCTTGAGCTTACATGAACTACTACCCAAGAACCTAGACTTCTTTATCCTCTTGTCCTCACTTAACGGTGTGTGCGGAGCGTTGGCACAGTCTAATTATGCGGGTGGTTGCTCGTTCCAAGATGCGCTCGCACGGTACCGCGTTGCGCACGGCCAAAAGGGAGTCTCGATTGATATCGGCTGGATGAGGAACATCGGTATTGTAGCAGAGACGGAGGCATACCAGCGTCAAAGAAAGAGCTGGGACGACATGCAGAAGATTGACGATAAGGAGCTTCTGGCCCTTCTCAGTGTGCTCTGTGACCCTTCGGAGCCTGTCCCGTCGCCCACCGGTAGCCAAGTCATTTTCGGCTTGCGCACACCGGCTGATTTCCTGGTCAAGGGTCAGACACCTCCGTCTCTGCTAACCAGGCCCTTATTTTCTCCGTTTTCTCACGTTGTAGGAGAGGCCAAGAGCGCCTCGAAGGACGCTGGTGTAGATTCAGCCGCTCTCTTCAGATCTACGGCAGATGCTAGCGAACGCATCCAAATCGTCATTAGCGCATTGACGCAAAAGCTGGCACGCTCTATGGCCATCTCGGCTGACGATGTAGAGCTGAACAAGCCGCTTTCTAGTTACGGTGTCGACTCCCTGATGGCGGTCGAGCTGCGCAACTGGATCGGAAGGGACTTCCAAGCCAGCGTGGCTGTTTTCGATATCATGGGCAATGTGCCTGTTTCAGCTATCGGAGACTTGGTTGTAGCTAAGAGCAGTGTTGGGAAAAGCCAGTAGTGTATGAAAGGATGGTGATGAAACTTTGAGATACCAGGATCGTGGATTGGTGTATGTTAGCTATTTTTATATGATGTCGCTCGTAGCGTATTCAATCATATTTATCTATCTGTCGTTAAACTCAAACTTCGAGCCTATCTTTATTTGCCTACCTTGTCACTATATGATTCTTAACATCCATCTACTTAGTTCATCAAAGGGATATAGCTCCTTTACACAACTAGCCTATCTTAAACTTGGATGAGTTTGTTACCTTGACGGTTTATTATTCCTTATTACCGTATTAGGAATGTTACTCCGGTATTCCGATCTCCGGTTGGTTCTAGCGACTCAGAAGCTTACCTTGAAGTTGAAGTGTCATAAGCCCGAATACGGATGACCCTTTCAAAGGTTACATATATCCACGGTCGGGCCCGGCGCGCACTGACCATTATTAGCTGACACCTGGCGGCTTAATGATAAATATATATAAAACATTAACTAGGTTAGGTGGTTACTTGTACACTTAAGTTATATTCTCACGAAAAAGTAGAAGAAAAAGTAGTATAGATTTCGGTTAGATTAATTGTATAAACATGGCTGTCAATTATTACCTACCTATGTAGTCGGTTTGAGGAGGAGATATCTTGGTTTGAAAATATAGGGTAGGATATAATATGTACATTCTTCAAGTATGGAGGTGAGCAGCTACCCCTAAGCGTGGCCGGTGCGCGTCGGGCCCGACAGCGGTCTTCTTATGGATACCTATGTATAGGTAACCTTTAAAAGGTCATCCGTAGTGGGGTCAGAAGGTTCTTTAGTGAATCTGTTCTACCAGTAAAATGTCTGGGAGCGATCTGATAAGGCAGGGTCCGGGCATCTGGTAATAGGATTCTATTCCCGGAACTTCTTTGTTAGAGCAAGCGTGGATTAATCTACAGTGCCACTAACAGACTAGAGGAGTTACAACGGAATACGAGTAGTCGTCTGGATTTCCGTTTTTTTTGTATGAATATAATATTCAATCTTCACGGCGCCGAGATCGCACCCTGGGTTTGCCGTTACGTGTTCAACCCAAGATCCGACCCCTATCTCCGACCCCTATCCACTAATAGACAGAAAGAAGGCATGTTGGATCTTGTTCCAACATATCTCGGGTTGCTTACTTGATAATTCCGACCCGAACCTGATAGGGAATCTCGATAGGGAGTCTCGATAGGGGCACCCCTACCCGGGTGTTCAATGTATGGCAGGGGGACGATTATAAATCTCACCAATGCAGTCAGCTGTTAGGTACTATACGTTGGACTCCTTGCACCAACATCCTAGCGAGATATATTATGATATGTATAATGGTAATGCAGCTGTGCCTGTCGCTAAAGACCCTTTCCTCTTATCCTTGGGATTCCATATAGAGCATCGTATACAGCATGGCCACCCAAGACACTGAAAAATATCCGGCCAACACCGAATCCGTGGAGCCGGTTGCCGACTCAGCACAAGTAGAAATAGATCCATTATTGGTAAGTTAACCACTTAACGTTCCTATTCAAATGAAAAAGACAGAAATGCAACGTCAGCCTCGGGGTATAGGATCGATAAACAATAGAGATACCATATAGAATGCCTAGGCAACAATTGCTAAACTATTGATAGGTAACCTGGAATGGTGATGATGATCCTGAGCACCCTTATAATTGGTCCCTAACGCGCAAATGGATAATCACCATCCTCCTTTCCAATGGAGGCTTGGTGACTCTCATGTCTGGTGCAATGCTGGCTCCAGCCCTCAAGAGCATCGCAGAAGACCTCAAGACAGACGAGGAAGAGGCTCAAATATTCCTTTCTATCTTTGTATTGGCCTTCGCATTTGGTCCTATGGTCCTGTCGCCACTTGCCGAGGTTTTCGGACGCCGGCCAGTATGGATGCTATCGAGTTGCTTTTACATCCTGTGGAACACCGTCGCCGGCTTCAGCCAGACACCAGGTATCCTCATCGCGAGTCGTATTCTTTCGGGAATCGGGGCTAGTGCCGAGTTCGCCATTAGCAATCCTGTTCTTGCAGACACTTGGATACCTGCAGAACGCGGAACTTCATTTGCAATTTCCACATTTATTCCTCTTCTAGGACCAGCACTTGGGCCTATCATAGGAGGTGCTGTCTCGCAATCAATTGGGTGGCAATGGACATTTTGGATCCTCTCTATATACGATGGTCTTCTCGTGATTATAGCGTTATTTGTATTTTCGGAAACATACGAAGTCATCTTGCTCAATAGAAGGGCAGCTAAGTTACGGAAAAGTACGGGGAACCCCTACTATACCGCGACACAAGCTGCATCTGAGACCTTGAGAAGCAGGCTATCTGTTTCTCTGACCCGACCTCTGCGGCTACTTATAACCCAGCCCATTCTACAAGTTGTTGCGATATTTCTAGCCTACAATTTCGGGATGCTTTATCTTGTCCTGTCGACATTTGCCACCCTCTGGATCGAGCGATACGGGCAAAGCGAGACACAGAGCGGACTTAACTATATCGCTCTTGTCATTGGCTATACCATTGCCGCGCAGGCCGGTGGCAGAGTGATGGACCGCTTGTGGGCATACCTAAAATCCAAGGCCGGTAACAACACTGCACCAGAATATCGCGCACCACTCATGATTCCCGGAGCTATCCTTATCCCCCTCGGCCTGTTAATATATGGATGGACAGCAGAGAGGCATTTACCCTGGATAGTCCCTGATCTCGGTATTGTCATCCTCGGCTGCGGCATCATCAACAACACACAGTCAATGCAGGCGTACGTGATGGACGCCTATCGCCAGTATGTCGCATCTGCGTCGGCAGCTTCGCAGTTTCTGCGCAGTATTGCCGGATTCGCGTTCCCTATCTTCGCGCCGGCGATGTATCAGAACTTAGGGTATGGTTGGGGTAACAGCGTCCTTGCGCTCACGTTTGTTGTCATTGGGTGGCCTGCCCCTTTTCTTCTATGGACATATGGTGCCAAGCTGAGGGCAATGGGAAAGCCACAGAACTAAACAGTCAAGTTTTGGTAGAAGATACAATATAAATTGATATGTCATTCAGGAGTTAACCATGTCACTATTGTTCGACCAACGCGTGTGTACCTGAAAATGGAAAGGAAGGGAATTGCTAGTAATGGAATCGCTTGACTTAAATGTTGTAAACAGAATATAAACACAACCAAGATACGATATATCTCTAGCGAATTTCCCCAATACTAATCCTCGCCAATCTGGGCAAGTTCAAAGTAGCCGCATAATAAATACCTATAGTTACTTATGTTAGGTACCTATCTAGGTACGTAAGTAAGGAGGTTGAATATAGAACCAGCTTGTCACTATTTATTTTTACTACTCGTATATGGAAGCGTTCGTACAGTAAACATATGAATTTATAGTTATCTCAACTACCTACTCGATATAACTACCTTAGGTACCCTTTAGTTATTTTAATTCACTGATATCTTAAGCTCTAGCAGTCCAAAGTGTGTTCCATTTCGTCTCAGGGCGCATTTAAAACGTATCTAGGTAGGTACCTACCTATAGAGATAACATGTACAATAGAAAGCTCTAAGGATATCAGATAGCAAGATAAACATGATTCATGGAACATTTTCAAACTTTGTTTGCCCTCTGATGCCGTGTGTCATGCCGTGCGTCGTTCTGAAAAACTTTGCTTGTGATTGTTCATCGTAACTTCCTCGTCGACGCTGCGCACACTACCTCATGGTGGTCTATGCAAAATGGTTCCACACAGGACTCGAGATTCAACAAGAATCTTGAGTGTTTATGTACCTACCTAAGGTTACCTAGGAAGGTACGTCTTAAGTTACGTCTTTAAACTAAAAGGTATTCGTCATGCGAGCCCAGGAATAAGCTGTTATTTCCTTCCCATTGTCCAAATACCGTGAATCATTGGACTAAGCATGACCAAAACAAATATCTATTTATTCTTCAAGCCAGAAACAAAGTTCAGCCTTAATCTTTCTTTGAGAAACAGACAATCCAAACAAAGTTCCTGTCCAAAACAATTATTTATTTTCCTTCCCCCATACTCTTCGGGCTTGGGTATAAAACTATACACCCCTATACCTTCTCCTAAACACACACACCTTTCTATTCAACACATATATTCAACGAACAGTTATATTCAACTCTTAAAACTACAGAAATCCGAACAACTGTCCTAAAATCTAGAACAAAATGGGCATCCAGAAGAAAATGGCTTCGCTCGAACTCAGCGACATCGAATCCAGAAAAGCTATACTTTCCTTGAACGAGCCCGAGGAAGACGCGACGCCTAACACAATGGTCCTCTCCACCGTCAAGGAGGTTCCAACATCTACTCCCAAGACGACCTTCTTTTCGCTACCACTGGAAGTACGGCAAATGATTTACAAGGAAGTCTATGAGATGAACTGGACCTCCGACGGTATAACAGACTGGGCCCAGCAAGGTTTATACTATTTCAAGACCTCATTTCCAAGCATTGGACTCAGTCGAGTGTGCAGACAAATGTACAGCGAAGTTACTCCGTACATCTATAAGAAAGTGAGCATAGGTCTTCCTCTTGGAGACTGGGATAGATTCTTCTACGAGGTTGGCCCCCACAATATATGCCATAAGTCGAAACACCCTTACTGGGGCCACCCTAGTGGGGGCCACCCATTTCCCATACAAAATCAACGATTTCGCATATTTATATTTAATTCAAGA